>NC_084573.2:31335000-31347500 GCF_033978685.3 Nerophis lumbriciformis
AGGCCTGCAGTGTGTTTACTTGTGTGTGATATCGTGTGCGATACAAGCATTACTCCAGCGTATTTACTTGTGTGTGATATTATGTGCGATACAAGCAGTCCTGCAGTGTGTTTACTTGTGTGTGATATCATGTGCGTTACAAGCAGGCCTGCAGTGTGTTTACTTGTGTGTGATATCATGTGCGATACAAGCAGTCCTGCAGCTTGTTTATTTGTCTGTTATATCATGTGCGATACAAGCTGTCCTGCAGCTTGTTTATTTGTCTGTTATATCATGTCCTATACAAGCAGTCCTGCAGCGAGTTTAATGGTGTGTGATATCATGTGTGATACAAGCAGTCCTGCAGTGTGTTTACTTGCGTGTGATATCATGTGCGATACAAGAAGTCCTGCAGTGTGTTTACTTGTGTGTGATATCATGTGCGATACAAGACGTCCTGCAGAGTGTGTTTATGTTTGTAATAGAATGTGCGATACAAGTAGTGCAGCGTGTCTACTTGTGTGTGTTATCATGTGTGACATAGGCAGTCCTGTAATGTGTTTGTGTGTGATATAATGTGCGATACAAGCAGTCCTGTAGTGTGTTTACTTGTGTGGGATATCATGTGCGATACAAGCAGTAGTGCAACGTGTCTACTTGTGTGTGATATCATGTGTGACACAGGCAGTCCTGCAGTGTGTTTACTTGTGTGGGATATCATGTGCGATACAAGAAGGTAAATAGTATGTCACAGTCGGATATTGATATCAAATATTTGTCCGATACCAGTACATGCTAATATTGAGTTAGATTAATATCGGTATCGGCAGATATTTAGGGTTCCAGTATCGTATCAAAAGTGATAAAGTTGTAACGGGACAACTCTAGCAAATTGTATGTCCCGATCGAATATTGATATCAGACATTTGTCCGATACCAACACATGCTAACTCGTGTTGGATTAATATCGGTTTCTGCGGATATTCAAGGTTCCAGTATCGTATCTGAAGTGGAAAAGTTGTATCGGGACAACTGTAGTAAATAGTATGTTATATGATGTTGATATCACATATTTGTCTGATACCAGCAAAAAATATATACCAAAACAACATTGCAGTGTAAAACAACTTTATTTATCAATATAAACAAATACCAAATAATTATAGTTGCACGTTACTTAGTATCCAGTAACAAAAGTGTCCGCATCATTCAACTTACTTTCTGAGCTTAACTTCATGAATTATTGTGACCACCAGGTTTCACCATTGCCACCCCACTTCAACTGAAAGACAGCATAAGTCCATACCAAGTTAATAACAAATATTTCAGTGTTTTCATATTTACTATTGTTCACTGTTAGTCATTTCATTTGATCAAACCTGTTCCACGCTATGAAATATTAAAAGTATATACTGTGATTCGTGCCGATATCGTATTGGATTAGCATCTGTATCGTCCAATACTCAAGGCTCCAATATTGCTATTGTATTGGACTTGAAAAAGTTGTATCGGGACAACTCTAGCAAATTGTATGTCCAGATATTTGTCTGATACCAGCACATGCTAATATCGTGTTGGATTAATATCGGTATCGGCGGGTATTCAAGGTTCCAGTACCGCATCAGAAGTCAAAAAGTTGTATCGGGACAACTCTAGCAAATTGTATGTCCCGATCGGATATTGATATCAGACATTTGTCCGATACCAGCACATGCTAATATCGTGTTGGATTAATATCGGTATCGGCGGATATTCAAGGTTCCAGTATCGTATCAGAAGTGAAAAAGTTGTATTGGGACAACACTGGCAAATTGTATGTCCTGATAGGATACTGATATTAAATATTTATCCGATACCAGTACATGCTAATATTGTGTAACATTAATATCGGTATCGGCGGATATTTAGAGTTCCAGTATCGTATCAAAAGTGATGAAGTTGTAACGGGACAACTCTAGCAAATTGTATGTCCCGATCGGATATTGATATCAGACATTTGTCTGATACCAGCACATGCTAATATCGTGTTGGATTAATATCGGTATCGGCGGATATTCAAGGTTCCAGTATTGTATCAAAAGTGAAAAAGTTGTTTTGGGACAACTCTAGCAAATTGTATGTCCTGATCGGATATTGATATCAAATATTTATCCGATACCAATACATGCTAATATTGTGTTGGATTAATATCGGTATTGGCGGATATTTAGAGTTCCATTATCGTATCAAAAGTGATAAAGTTGTAACGGGACAACTCTAGCAAATTATATGTCCTGATCGGATATTGATATCAGACATTTGTCCGATACCAGCACATGCTAATATCATGTTGGATTAATATCGGCATCGGCGGATATTCAAGGTTCCAGTATCGTATCAAAAGTGAAAAAGTTTTGGGACAACTCTAGCAAATTGTATGTCCTGATCGGATATTGATATCAAATATTTGTCCGATACCAGTACATGCTAATATTGTGTTGGATTAATATCGGCATCGGCGGATATTTAGAGTTCCAGTATCGTATCAAAAGTGATAAAGTTGTAACGAGACAACTCTAGCAATTTGTATGTCCCGATCGAATATTGATATCAGACGTTTGTCTGATACCAGCACATGCTAATATCGTGTTGGATTAATATCGGTATCGGCGGATATTCAAGGTTCCAGTATTGTATCAAAAGTGAAAAAGTTGTTTTGGGACAACTCTAGCAAATTGTATGTCCTGATCGGATATTGATATCAAATATTTATCCGATACCAATACATGCTAATATTGTGTTGGATTAATATCGGTATCGGCGGATATTTAGGGTGCCAGTAGCGTATCAAAAGTGATAAAGTTGTAACGGGACAACTCTAGCAAATTATATGTCCTGATTGGATATTGATATCAGACATTTGTCCGATACCAGCACATGCTAATATCGTGTTGGATTAATATCGGTAACGGCGGATATTCAAGGTTCCAGTATCGTATCAGAAGTGGAAAAAGTTGTATCGGGACAACTCTAGCAAATTGTATGTCCTGATCGGATATTGATATCAAATATTTGTCCGATACCAGTACATGCTAATATTGTGTTGGATTAATATCGGTATTGGCGGATATTTAGAGTTCCATTATCGTATCAAAAGTGATAAAGTTGTAACGGGACAACTCTAGCAAATTATATGTCCTGATCGGATATTGATATCAGACATTTGTCCGATACCAGCACATGCTAATATCATGTTGGATTAATATCGGCATCGGCGGATATTCAAGGTTCCAGTATCGTATCAAAAGTGAAAAAGTTTTGGGACAACTCTAGCAAATTGTATGTCCTGATCGGATATTGATATCAAATATTTGTCCGATACCAGTACATGCTAATATTGTGTTGGATTAATATCGGTATCGGCAGATATTTAGAGTTCCAGTATCGTATCAAAAGTGATAAAGTTGTAACGGGACAACTCTAGCAAATTGTATGTCCCGATCGGATATTGATATCAGACGTTTGTCCGATACCAGCACATGCTAATATCGTGTTGGATTAATATCGGTATCGGCGGATATTTAGGGTGCCAGTAGCGTATCAAAAGTGATAAAGTTGTAACGGGACAACTCTAGCAAATTGTATGTCCTGATCGGATATTGATATCAAATATTTATCCGATACCAATACATGCTAATATTGTGTTGGATTAATATCGGTATCGGCGGATATTTAGGGTGCCAGTATCGTATCAGAAGTGGAAAAAGTTGTATCGGGACAACTGTAGTAAATAGTATGGTATGTGATGTGGATATCACATATTTGTCTGATACCAGCAAAAAAATATATACCAAAACAACATTGCAGTGTAAAACAACTTTATTTATCAATATAAACAAATACTAAATAATTATAGTTGCACGTTACTTAGTATCCAGTAACAAAAGTGTCCGCATCATTCAACTTACTTTCTGAGCTTAACTTCTTGAATTATTGTGACCACCAGGTTTCAACGAAAACCATTGCCACCCCACTTCAACTGAAAGACAGCATAAGTCCATACCAAGTTAACAGGTCTTTTTTTTTTTTTTTATATATCTACTATTGTTCTGTTTGACCAACAAAATAAAAATATTCAACAATATTTTGTCAAAGTGTCGGATCCGGACTCGAGATCTGATCAGATCCGAGGCCCAAAAAAAAAATTGCATGGTATCGAAGTTATATAGTACGATAAAATGGCATATGCATGCACATATGGTAGTGTGTGTGTGTGTGTGTGTGTGTGTGTGTGTGTGTGTGATAGCGGCACATGCAAGGAGGGATGGACGGGACCAGGGCAGAGCTACAAGTGAGTGAGTGGGATCAGTGCGATACTTTAAGCTCGTCTTCCCAGCGGAGGCAGCGGTCAGGCTTTGATGTTGATGCGAACAAATAGAAGGAAGACCAAATGAGGGGAAAGCATGATTATGTGCTGCGGGGAGAAGAAGCTCTCACGGAACTTTCCGCTGGGCTCCCAGTCATGGAAGGTGACCAGGGATTGAGGATTCGGACGATTGGTTTGTAAAGTTTGTCCACAAAGTGATTGCAATAAAATAAACATTTTTAAGTAACATTTTGAAGTGCAAAAATAAGTCGAGCACTCTTGATATTGACGTATGAAAACAGTGGAATAACTTACAAAGGGGATCGGGGTTAGCTGTCACATTCTTGAATAAGCCTGACGGTCTATTGGAATAAGGCTTGCATAGAGCTCTATCGGTCCGATATCAGCAAGAAACCAGACAATATCAGCTTCCGTGTAAAATGTGCGATACAAGCAGTCCTGCAGCGTGTTTACTTGTTTGTGATATCATGTGCGATACAATCAGTCCTGCAGCGTGTTAGTGTGATATCATGTGCGATAGAATCAGTCCTTCAGAGTGTTTACTTGCGTGTGATATTATGTGCGATACAATAAGTCATGCTGCGGGTTTATTTGTGTGATATCATGTGCGATAAAATCAGCCCTGCAGAGTTTTTATTTATATGATGTCGTGTGCGATAGACACAGTCCTACAGCGTATTTACTTGTGTGTGATATCATGTGCGATACAATCAGTCCTGCAGAGTTTTTATTTTTATGATATCATATGCGATAGAAACAGTCCTACAAAGTATTTACTTGTGTGTGATATCATGTGCGATGCAAGCGGTCCTGCAGCATGTTTATTTGTGTGTGATATCATGTGCGAAGCAAGCGGTCTTGCAGCATGTTTATTTGTATGTGATGTCATGTGCGATACAATCAGTCTTGCAGCATGTTTGTGTGATATTATGTGTGATACAATCAGTCCTGCAGCGTGTTTATTTGTGTGATATTATGTGCGAGACAATCAGTCCTGCAGAGTGTTTATTTTTATGATATAATGTGCAATAGAAGCAGCCCTGCAGCGTGTTTATTTGTGTGTGATATCATGTGTGATATAATCAGTCCTGCAGCGTGTTTATTTGTGTGATATTATGTGCGACACAATCAGTCCTGCAGAGTTTTTATTTTTATGATATCATATGCGATAGAAACAGTCCTACAAAGTATTTACTTGTGTGTGATAACATGTGCGATGCAAGCGGTCCTGCAGCATGTTTATTTGTGTGTGATATCATGTGCGAAACAAGCTGTCTTGCAGCATGTTTATTTGTATGTGATGTCATGTGCGATACAATCAGTCTTGCAGCATGTTTGTGTGATATTATGTGTGATACAATCAGTCCTGCAGCGTGTTTATTTGTGTGATATTATGTGCGACACAATCAGTCCTGCATAGTGTTTATTTTTATGATATCGTGTGCAATAGAAGCAGCCCTGCAGCGTGTTTACTTGTGTGTGACATCATGTGCGATACAAGCGGTCCTGCAGCGTGTTTATTTGTGTGTGATATCATGTGTGATACAATCAGTCTTGCAGCATGTTTGTGTGATATTATGTGTGATACAATCAGTCCTGCAGCGTGTTTATTTGTGTGATATTATGTGCGATACAATCAGTCCTGCAGCGTGTTTGTGTGATATCATGTGGGATACAATCAGTCCTGCAGCGTGTTTATTTGTGTGATATTATATGCGACACAATCAGTCCTGCAGAGTGTTTATTTTTATGATATCATGTGCATTAGAAGCAGTCCTGCAGCGTGTTTACTTGTGTGTGATATCATGTGCGAAGCAAGCGGTCTTGCAGCATGTTTATTTGTATGTGATGCCATGTGCGATACAATCAGTCTTGCAGCATGTTTGTGTGATATTATGTGTGATACAATCAGTCCTGCAGCGTGTTTATTTGTGTGATATTATGTGCGATACAATCAGTCCTGCAGTGTGTTTGTGTGATATCATGTGGGATACAATCAGTCTTGCAGCGTGTTTATTTGTGTGATATTATGTGCGACACAATCAGTCCTGCAGAGTGTTCATTTTTTATTATATCCTGTGCAATAGAAGCAGTCCTGCAGCGTGTTTACTTGTGTGTGATATCATGTGCGAAGCAAGCGGTCTTGCAGCATGTTTATTTGTATGTGATGTCATGTGCGATACAATTAGTTCTGCAGTATGTTTATTTGTGTGATATTATGTGCGATACAATCAGTCTTGCAGAGTGTTTACTTGTGTGTGATATCATGTGCGATACAATCAGTCCTGCAGCGTGTTTATTTGTGTGATATTATGTGCATCACAATCAGTCCTGCAGAGTGTTTATTTTTATGATATCATGTGCAATAGAAGCAGCCCTGCAGCGTGTTTACTTGTGTGTGATATCATGTGCGATGCAAGCGGTCCTGCAGCGTGTTTATTTGTGTGTGATATCATGTGTGATACAATCAGTCTTGCAGCATGTTTGTGTGATATTATGTGTGATACAATCAGTCCTGCAGCGTGTTTGTGTGATATCATGTGGGATACAATCAGTCCTGCAGCGTGTTTATTTGTGTGATATTATGTGCGACACAATCAGTCCTGCAGAGTGTTTATTTTTATGATATCATGTGCAATAGAAGCAGTCCTGCAGCGCGTTTACTTGTGTGTGATATCATGTGCGAAGCAAGCGGTCTTGCAGCATGTTTATTTTTATGTGATGTCATGTGCGATACAATTAGTTCTGCAGTATGTTTATTTGTGTGATATCATGTGCGATGCAAGCGGTCCTGCAGCGTGTTTATTTGTGTGTGATATCATGTGTGATACAATCAGTCTTGCAGCATGTTTGTGTGATATTATGTGTGATACAATCAGTCCTGCAGCGTGTTTGTGTGATATCATGTGGGATACAATCAGTCCTGCAGCGTGTTTATTTGTGTGATATTATGTGCGACACAATCAGTCCTGCAGAGTGTTTGTTTTTATGATATCATGTGCAATAGAAGCAGTCCTGCAGCGCGTTTACTTGTGTGTGATATCATGTGCGAAGCAAGCGGTCTTGCAGCATGTTTATTTTTATGTGATGTCATGTGCGATACAATTAGTTCTGCAGTATGTTTATTTGTGTGATATTATGTGCGATACAATCAGTCCTGCAGTGTATTCATTAGTGTGATAGTATGGGCGATACAATCAGACCTGCAGCGTGTTTGTGTGATATCATGTGGGATAGAAGCAGTCTTGCAGAGTGTTTACTTGTGTGTGATATCATGTGCGATACAATCAGTCCTGCAGCGTGTTTATTTGTGTGCTATTATGTGTATCACAATCAGTCCTGCAGTGTTTATTTTTATGATATCATTTGCAATAGAAGCAGCCCTGCAGCGTGTTTATTTGTGTGTGACATCATGTGCGATGCAAGCGGTCCTGCAGCGTGTTTATTTGTGTGTGATATCATGTGTGATACAATCAGTCTTGCAGCATGTTTGTGTGATATCATGTGGGATACAATCAGTCCTGCAGCGTGTTTATTTGTGTGATATTATGTGCGACACAATCAGTCCTGCAGAGTGTTTATTTTTATGATATTATGTGCAATAGAAGCAGCCCTGCAGCGTGTTTACTTGTGTGTGATATCATGTGCGAAGCAAGCCGTCTTGCAGCATGTTTATTTGTATGTGATGTCATGTGCGATACAATTAGTTCTGCAGTATGCTTATTTGTGTGATATTATGTGCGACACAATCAGTCCTGCAGCGTGTTTGTGTGATATCATGTGGGATAGAAGCAGTCTTGCACAGTGTTTACTTGTGTGTGATATCATGTGCGATACAATCAGTCCTGCAGCGTGTTTATTTGTGTGCTATTATGTGTATCACAATCAGTCCTGCAGTGTTTATTTTTATGATATCATGTGCAATAGAAGCAGCCCTGCAGCGTGTTTACTTGTGTGTGATATCATGTGCGATGCAAGCGGTCCTGCAGCGTGTTTATTTGTGTGTGATATCATGTGTGATACAATCAGTCTTGCAGCATGTTTGTGTGATATTATGTGTGATACAATCAGTCCTGCAGCGTGTTTATTTGTGTGATATTATGTGCGATACAATCAGTCCTGCAGTGTGTTTGTGTGATATCATGTGGGATACAATCAGTCCTGCAGCGTGTTTATTTGTGTGATATTATGTGCGACACAATCAGTCCTGCAGAGTGTTTATTTTTATGATATCATGTGCAATAGAAGCAGTCCTGCAGCGTGTTTACTTGTGTGTGATATCATGTGCGAAGCAAGCGGTCTTGCACCATGTTTATTTGTATGTGATGTCTTGTGCGATACAATTAGTTCTGCAGTATGTTTATTTGTGTGATATTATGTGCGATACAATCAGTCCTGCAGTGTATTCATTAGTGTGATAGTATGGGCGATACAATCAGTCCTGCAGCGTGTTTGTGTGATATCATGTGGGATAGAAGCAGTCTTGCAGAGTGTTTACTTGTGTGTGATATCATGTGCGACACAATCAGTCCTGCAGCGTGTTTATTTGTGTGATATTATGTGCGACACAATCAGTCCTGCAGAGTGTTTATTTTTATGATATCATGTGCAATAAGAAGCAGTCCTGCAGCGTGTTTACTTGTGTGTGATATCATGTGCGAAGCAAGCGGTCTTGCACCGTGTTTATTTGTATGTGATATTATATGCGATACAATCAGTCCTGCAGTGTATTCATTAGTGTGATAGTATGGGCGATACAATCAGTCCTGCAGCGTTTTTGTGTGATATCATGTGGCATAGAAGCAGTCTTGCAGAGTGTTTACTTGTGTGTGATATCATGTGCGAAGCAATCAGTCCTGCAGAGTGTTTATTTTTATGATATCATGTGCGATAGAAACAGCCCTGCAGCGTGTTTAACTGTGTGTGATATCATGTGCGAAGCAAGCAGTCCTGCAGCGTGTTTATTTGTGTGTGATATCATGTGCGATACAATTAGTTCTGCAGTATGTTTATTTGTGTGATATTATTTGCGATACAATCAGTCCTGCAGTGTGTTCATTAGTGTGATAGTATGTGCGATACAATCAGCCCTGCAGCGTGTTTGTGTGATATCATGTGGGATAGAAGCAGTCTTGCAGAGTGTTTACTTGTGTGTGATATCATGTGCGATATAATCAGTCCTGCAGCGTGTTTATTTGTGTGATGTTATGTGTGACAATCAGTCCTGTAAAGTGTTTATTTTTATGATATCATGTGCGATAGAAGCAGTCCTTCAGCGTGTTTAATTGTGTGTGATCTCATGTGCGGAGCAAGCAGTCCTGCAGCGTGTTTATTTGTGTGTGATATCATGTGCGATACAATTAGTCCTGCAGTGTATTCATTAGTGTGATAGTATGGGCGATACAATCAGTCCTGCAGTGTGTTTGTGTGATATCATGTGGGATAGAAGCAGTCTTGCAGAGTGTTTACTTGTGTGTGATATCATGTGCGATACAATCAGTCCTGCAGCGTGTTTATTTGTGTGATATTATGTGTGACAATCAGTCCTGCAAAGTGTTTATTTTTATGATATCATGTGCGATAGAAGTAGTCCTGCAGCGTGTTTAATTGTGTGTGATATCATGTGCGAAGCAAGCAGTCCTGCAGCATGTTTATTTGTGTGTGATATCATGTGCGATAAAATTTGTTCTGCAGTATGTTTATTTGTGTGATATTATGTGCGATACAATCAGTCCTGCAGTGTGTTTATTAGTGTGATAGTATGTGCGATACAATCAGTCCTGCAGCGTGTTTGTGTGATATCATGTGGGACACAATCAGTCCTGCAGCGTGTTTATTTGTGTGATATTATGTGCGACACAATCAGTCCTGCAGCGTGTTTATTTTTATGATATCATGAGCGATAGAAGCAGTTCTGCAGCGTGTTTACTTGTGTGTGATATCATTTGTGAAGCAAGAGGTCCTGCAGCGAGTTTATTTGTGTGTGATATCACGTGTGATAAAATCAGTCCTGCAGCATGTTTATTTGTGTGATATTATGTGCGATACAAACAGTCCTGCAGCGAGTTTATTCGTGTGATAACATGTGCGATACAATCAGTCCTGCAGCGTGTTTATTTGTGTGATATTATGTGCGACACAATCAGTCCTGCAGAGTGTTTGTTTTTATGATACCATGTGCGATAGAAACAGCCCTACAGCGTGTTTACTTGTGTGTAAGATCATGTGCGATGCAAGCGGTCCTGCAGCTTGTTTATTTGTGTGTGATATCATGTGCGATACAATCAGTCCTGCAGCATGTTTATTTGTGCGATATTGTGTGCGATACAATCAGTCGTGACAATTTGTCACCAGCTTGTGCACAATGTAAGAAACTCAGGTCAGTTACACGATGTGTAATTTCCACATTTGTTAAGCACAGCATTTACTTATATGACCCAATCCAAACAACTTTCCCTAGTCATGGTGCAGTAAAAAAATTCAACCAGCTCCAAAAAACCCCCAAAAAATTATATATATATACAGGTAAAAGCCAGTAAATTAGAATATTTTGAAAAACTTGATTTATTTTAGTAATTGCATTCAAAAGGTGTAACTTGTACATTATATTTATTCATTGCACACAGACTGATGCATTCAAATATTTATTTCATTTAATTTTGATGATTTGAAGTGGCAACAAATGAAAATCCAAAATTCCGTGTGTCACAAAATTAGAATATTACTTAAGGCTAATACAAAAAAGGGATTTTTAGAAATGTTGGCCAACTGAAAAGTATGAAAATGAAAAATATGAGCATGTACAATACTCAATACTTGGTTGGAGCTCCTTTTGCCTCAATTACTGCGTTAATGCGGCGTGGCATGGAGTCGATGAGTTTCTGGCACTGCTCAGGTGTTATGAGAGCCCAGGTTGCTCTGATAGTGGCCTTCAACTCTTCTGCGTTTTTGGGTCTGGCATTCTGCATCTTCCTTTTCACAATACCCCACAGATTTTCTATGGGGCTAAGGTCAGGGGAGTTGGCGGGCCAATTTAGAACAGAAATACCATGGTCCGTAAACCAGGCACGGGTAGATTTTGTGCTGTGTGCAAGCGCCAAGTCCTGTTGGAACTTGAAATCTCCATCTCCATAGAGCAGGTCAGCAGCAGGAAGCATGAAGTGCTCTAAAACTTGCTGGTAGACGGCTGCGTTGACCCTGGATCTCAGGAAACAGAGTGGACCGACACCAGCAGATGACATGGCACCCCAAACCATCACTGATGGTGGAAACTTGACACTAGACTTCAGGCAACGTGGATCCTGTGCCTCTCCTGTCTTCCTCCAGACTCTGGGACCTCGATTTCCAAAGGAAATGCAAAATTTGCATGGTTGGGTGATGGTTTGGGGTGCCATGTCATCTGCTGGTGTCGGTCCACTCTGTTTCCTGAGATCCAGGGTCAACGCAGCCGTCTACCAGCAAGTTTTAGAGCACTTCATGCTTCCTGCTGCTGACCTGCTCTATGGAGATGGAGATTTCAAGTTCCAACAGGACTTGGCGCCTGCACACAGCGCAAAATCTACCCGTGCCTGGTTTACGGACCATGGTATTTCTGTTCTAAATTGGCCCGCCAACTCCCCTGACCTTAGCCCCATAGAAAATCTGTGGGGTATTGTGAAAAGGAAGATGCAGAATGCCAGACCCAAAAACGCAGAAGAGTTGAAGGCCACTATCAGAGCAACCTGGGCTCTCATAACACCTGAGCAGTGCCAGAAACTCATCGACTCCATGCCACGCCGCATTAACGCAGTAATTGAGGCAAAAGGAGCTCCAACCAAGTATTGAGTATTGTACATGCTCATATTTTTCATTTTCATACTTTTCAGTTGGTCAACATTTCTAAAAATCCCTTTTTTGTATTAGCCTTAAGTAATATTCTAATTTTGTGACACACGGAATTTTGGATTTTCATTTGTTGCCACTTCAAATCATCAAAATTAAATGAAATAAACATTTGAATGCATCAGTCTGTGTGCAATGAATAAATATAATGTACAAGTTACACCTTTTGAATGCAATTACTGAAATAAATCAAGTTTTTCAAAATATTCTAATTTACTGGCTTTTACCTGTATATATATATATATATATATATATATATATATATATATATATA
>NC_084573.2:31352500-31367500 GCF_033978685.3 Nerophis lumbriciformis
TTATTTTATTTTTTTTTTTGCGGGTGGCAGTTAAACCAATTGGGAAATATATATACATAGTTAAATGTTGTTACCCACATACGAAAAACGAGCAGGCACCTGCAGCATATGCCACAACAGAAGAAAAAAAAAAAAAAAGATGGACACTTTTACGGAGCGCAGGGTCCGGGACCGAGGCTCCTTCCCCCGAGAGGGCCCCACGTCCAGGGTCACTACCGCGCCCACCGCACCGACACCCCGCCTCGTCCGCTTTCGCCGCGGCCGGCGTCACGCGCAGCAGGTAAGCAGTTTACCTGCCCGCCACCCCCGTGGCCGGGGGCTCGTAACATGGGTCACTCCGCGCGCTCCGCCCGCGCAGCTTACCTGCTTGCTCGCAAAATGATTATTAGCATTCAGACAGGTTAAAATGTTGCTAAAACCATCACTTTTCTATCAGTCACAGTGACTTTTCAAAACAAAAATATTACAGCAAAAATCATATGGGTTGATTGACATGTTTATTCTGTAAGCTAACTTCAATAGTTTGAAATTATTTTGACAGTTAATGCCAGTTATCCTGTCAACCTTTCACAAGACTTTAAATTTGTTAATTGAAAGTATAAATAGTATAAACACTTTTAACAGTATGTCGTGCTGTGAAATACAGCCGACAGGATGGCGCACCAAACACAAAGCAAGGCCATGCTGCAGGAGAACAAAGGACTTCTTTCATTTAAGGTTTGTGATAAACCATCAAACTCATTCGTTAAAAGGACTCTATAGTAATATAAAGCGAATTTTTCTGGACATTATCATGCAAGAAAAGTTTATTTTTGGGATCGCGATCACCGCGTAATGATTTTTAAAGGTTGCATTACATTATTAACTGTCCCATGTGATCAGCCAGTGCGATTGGAAGTCCATGCTCAATTATTGCCTCCGTAAATAAAACTTCGGCATTTATCACATCCAAAGAATCTGTTTGGGCGACGAAAAACGTTGAAAGTTTTCCACTTGTATCGCTAGCAACGGCATTAGACTTGTGTTTTTTTGTCCCAACGTGGTCTTTTACATCACTAATTCCTCCGTGTCCGATCGAAAAATCTTGTCTGCACAAGGTGCAATTCGCGTAGTTTTCACCCTTTTTTTTTTATTTTTTATTAATATTAGATATATAACAACGGGCGGATGGCGGGCGGATGTAGTTCTGATCAAACGTTACATCGGGTGGATGGCGGATGGATGACGACTTTCTGCCGCGGTTGCGGATGAAATAAATTGCCTATCCGCGCATCTCTAACGTACGGTGAATATTCGCACCACAGGGAATGAGAAGTCATCCTTCACTGTGGTTCTAGCTTGCCTTGCTAATGGCCAGAAACTTCCACCCATGGTGATATTCAAAAGGAAGACCTTGCCAAAAGAGACCTTTCCAGCCGGCGTCATCATAAAAGCTAACTCGAAGGGATGGATGAAGAAAAGATGAGCGAGTGGTTAAGGTAAGTTTAAGTTTACGCGAAGAGGCCGGGTGGCTTTTTTCACGCAGCTTCGTCCATGTTGATATACGACTCCATGCGCGCCCACATCACGCTGGTTTTAATATATTATTAAAGTTTGACTGACCTATATGACTGTTTTTTTGACATTCCTGTAGCGCAGTTTGATGCGGCTTACAACACGGGGCGGCTTATAGGTGGACAAAGTTTTGAAATATGCCGTTCATTGAAGGCGCGGCTTATAACCCAGGGCGCCTTATGGTGCGGAAAATACGGTACATACATACATACATGCATGCATGCATGCATACATCCATACATGCATACATGCATACATACACTAATGCATATAATCACGTTTTATCAAACATTCATCAACATTATCCACTCCATACATACATGCATACATACATGCATACATACATGTATGCATGCATACATACATGCATGCATACATGCATGCATACATACATACACGAATGCATATAATCATGTTTTATCAAACATTCATCATTATCCACTGCGTACATACATGCATTCATACATGCAAACATATATACATTCATACATACATGCATGCATACATACATGCATACATGCATACATGCATACATACATGCATACACGCATACATACACTAATGCATATAATCACGTTTTATCAAACATTCATCAACATTATCCACTCCGTACATACATACATACATACATACATACATACATACATACATACATACATACATACATTCATACATACACGCATACATACATGCACACACTAATGCATATAATCATGTTTTATCAAACATTCATCAACATTATCCACTCCGTACATACATACATACATACATACATACTTACATACATACATACACGCATACATACATGCATACATGCATACATACATGCATACACGCATACATACATGCATACACTAATGCATATAATCACGTTTTATCAAACATTCATCAACATTATCCACTCCGTACATACATACATACATACATACATACATACATACATACATACACGCATACATACATGCATACATGCATACATACATGCATACACGCATACATACATACATACATACATACATACACGCATACATACATGCGTACATGCATACATGCATACATGCATACACGCATACATACATGCATACACGCATACATACATGCATACACTAATGCATATAATCACGTTTTATCAAACATTCATCAACATTATCCACTCCATACATACATACATACATGCATTCATACATGCATACATACATGCATACAGTACACACATGCACTAATGCATACATACATACACTAATGCATAGAATCACGTTTTATCAAACATTCCTCAACATTATCCACTCCGGAGGTAGAAACTCGGCACACTGCTAAAGCTTAACTTATTTTTACCATAACAATCTATAAGGTTAATATAGTCCGCTCCTCTTTCTTCCCCTCCTCCTTATCTTCTTTCTTTTGTAATTTAAATATTCATTACTTTAATTTTTTCAATTATATCGATTCTTTAATTACATAGTATTGCTTTATTACAATTGTTTTTAAAGTCTTGTTTCGTGCCAGCACATTTCTGCCCGCTATTTATTGATCAAATGGCACAGACCTACTTCCTGTTCCTGCCTACAGCGCTAAGTCTTCTGGGTAAGTTGGTAGATACACATGATCTTCCTAGTTTACACACATTTGCACATTTATTCATCCAGGTTAACACAATTAGGATCATATTTTTATTAGCAATGCCGACCTAGCAAAGAGGCAGCGTTTACATGTTAGAGATGTTGAAGTGTGATGATAATCCGTCATAGTCTCTCATTTACCAAGAAAAACGAGCGCTATAGATCGCTCGCAACAGTTCACAAATGATCTTTACATGCGGGGGTAAATGTGTTGGAACATAAATAAATGTTTAAGATGGACAAACAGTTTTCAAGCGTAAAACATACACGCAGAATGTCTGCAACTTGTGGACGACAATAAGGACGCTTTAAGGAATGTTTTTTTGTACAAACGTATAATTACAATTGATTATTATTGTTAGGGCTGTGAATCTTTGGGCACCACACGATTCAATCCAATTTGATTCTTGGGGGTAACGATTCGATTCAGAATCGATTCTGATTCTTGAGTCAAAATCCATATTTTTTTTTATAACATTGGATGCCAGTTCTATGAAACTACATTCCTCCATACAATAGATAAACAGCTCTGAACATTTTCTATATTACTTAAAAGAAAACTGGTTTTGTTGAATAAAATTCTCCCCAAACATTTAATAAAGTCAAATACAAATAAGGCAACAAGAGACGTATCCAACACTTCTCTTTTCTAAAGTAAATCTGTACAGCAGATATACTGTAGATCATCTACACCAGGGGTGTCAAACTCAAATACAGAGTGGGCCAAAATTTTAAACTGAACAAAGCCGCGGGCCAAGGTTGAACAAATTAACCTTTTCATAGGGACCCAAACAAGTTTTGCATTGAATATTGAACAAGCAAGGCTTATATAACTTTATAGTGACATGCAAAATCGAGTTTCAAATAATAATAATACAAATTAAAAAATATCAATTGCATATCAAATACAATTTGAATAAAAATGTAATGCCTCTTTTCTATTTGCAGCCTTCTGAGGTAAATATCAACATGAACTTTTTCCACAGGCTAATAAATTTGAAAATAAAATAATGAATAAACCAACCATTCAGGACTTTAAACTGCTCAGTTTGCAACACACTGATCTAATCTGATGTGCCCAAGCCTGGCATCTTTTCTTGGATGCTAGTTCATTAATGTCGGGGCTCAGGCTTTGAGCTGAGGCAACCTTCATTATCGAACGAAGGTGTTCATCAGTCATTATATCTCGTAGTCCACCCGGACCAGTCTTGGGGGCGTGCCCAGAGGTGGGTAGTAATGCGCTACATTTACTCCGTTACATCTACTTGAGTAACTTTTGGGATAAATTGTACTTCTAAGAGTAGTTTTAATGCAACATACTTTTACATTTACTTGAGTATATTTATAGAGAAGAAACGCTACTTTTACTCCGCTACTTTTATCTACATTCAGCTCGCTACTCGCTACTAATTTTTATCGATCTGTTAATGCACGCTTTGTTTGTTTTGGTCTGTCAGACAGACCTTCATAGTGCCTGCGTTTCAACAAATACAGTCACTGGTGACGTTCACTCCGTTCCACCAATCAGATGCAGTCACTGGTGACGTTGGACCAATCAAACAGAGCCAGGCGGTCACATGACCTGACTTAAACAAGTTGAAAAACTTATTCGGGTGTTACCATTTAGTGGTCAATTGTACGGAATATATACTGTACTGTGCAATCTACTAATAAAAGTTTCAATCAATCAATCAAAAATGTGAAGGAAAAAAGACCCTTTTTTATTTCAATCGTACATCCTGTCAAAAGCCTAAAGACTGACTGCACAGTTCCTGTCTTCACAATAAAAGTGCCGCTCCATCGCGCCTGCGCTTTCAAAACAAGAGTCTCCGAAAGCCAGCGCAAACAAGCTAGCAAGCTACGGAGTTTGCCGCCAATGTATTTCTTGTAAAGTGTATAAAAACGAATATGGAAGCTGGACAAATAATGTGCCAAAAACCAACCACTTTCATGTGGTATTAGACAGAAAGGAGGAACTTTTTTTCTCCTCCATTTGAAAACGTGGACGCTATCAGCACTACGGTCTGATTACAATCAATGCAAGTCATCAGAATCAGGTAATACACCAACTTATATTCTTGTCATGAAAGAAATGAATCTATATGTGTTAAACATGCATGTATATTCATTAAAACACCTTTAACATGTAAACAAAAACGGCAAAATAAATAAATATAAATTATATACTGTATATATATATGTGTGTGTGTGTATATATATATATATATATATATATATATATATATATATATATATATATATATATATATATATATGATATGTGTGTGTATGTTACTCATCAGTTACTCAGTACTTGAGTAGTTTTTTCACAACATACTTTTTACTTTTACTCAAGTAAATATTTGGGTGACTACTCCTTACTTTTACTTGAGTAATAAATCTCTAAAGTAACAGTACTCTTACTTGAGTACAATTTCTGGCTACTCTACCCACCTCTGGGCGTGCCTTAAAGGCACTGCCTTTAACGTCCTCTACGAGCTGTCGTTACGTCCGCTTTTCATCCATTCTAATAACGTGCCGGCCCGGTCACAAGATATGTGCGACTTCTGTACGCACACACACGTGAATGCAACGCTTACTTGATCAACAGCGATACAGGTTACACTGAGGGTGGCCGTATAAACAATTTTAACACTGTTAGAAATATACGCCACACTGTGAAGCCACACCAAACGAGAATGACAAACATATTTCGGGAGAACATCCGCACCGTATGTCAGGCTTGGACGAAGGAAGGGACTCAGATGCAGAGAGGTGATTCCAAATAAAGCTTTTATTTTGAAAAACTCTTTAAGCCTCCAGAGCCGAGTAAATTCTAATACTATGAAATACAAAAATAATTCTAATACTATGAAATACAAAAATACTATCGACAAAATGTTCCAAAAGGGAAAAACCGAAAATCACTCCAAAAGGGAGGAAATACAAAATAAGGACGATATAATTAGCACCGTATCTGTTATCAAAAAACTTTAACAAAAAACGCTCCAACAGGAGGAAGAAAATAAAGACTATAAAACTTAACTACTCTAATCAATGAAAACAAAAAATCACTCAACAAACTTTTGAGGAAAAAATCTTTAAGGAAAAATTATAACTCACCACTGCGGTAGAAAAAGGTATAAATAACAAAAGTCGCTCTGAGGGAGGAAAAAAGTTAATTCAAAATTACAGCGTGGGATATTCTGGAAGCAAGGACGTAGACGTGGGACAAGGCAAGGCATGGACATGAACAAGGACATGGAACATGGAACTCAAGACAGGCACGAAAGCTCGAGACAATCTGGCACAGAACAAGGGGAGGCTTGGGTTTATAAAGAACATGAGGGTAATGGGAAACAGGTGGAAACAATCAAGGGTCAGGAATGACGTCAGACTGGTGACACAAGAGGAAGGACCCGTGATCTGAAACAAGAGGGGTTGCTTTTCAAAATAAAACATGTAAATCACAAGACAGAAAAAAACAAGACAAGACTTCCCTCACCGCGGTGTAACACCGTAACACAACAGAACAAATACCCAGAACCCTTTGCAGCACTAACTCTTCCAGGACGCTACAAAATACACCCCCCCGCTACCACCAAACCCCGAACCCCCCCACACACACACCTTGTAGCGTCCCGGTACGTATATAATGTTTTTTCACATCAATCCCTCCATAGACACAAATTGATTCATCCATCCATCCATTTTCTACTGCTTGTCCCTTTTGGGGTCGCGAGGGGTGCTGGAGCCTATCTCAGCTGCATTCGGGTGGAAATTGATTCATAAATGTATTTAAAAAAATAATACTTTTAATACATTTTGGACAGTTTTTTTAGTCGATTTAGAATCGGGATGAATTACAATCGATTCGATTTTACCGTACAGTGTGAATGTGAGGGTGTCGGCAGGCCCGGCCCTAACCAATCTGGCGCCCTAGGCAAGATTTTAGATGGCGCCCCCCCACATCGGCAGTGAACTGTATATACTCACAAGAAACCAAATAGCTTTGTCTTTGACCTTTTTTTTACTTAAAGAAAGCAAATTAACAATCAGAATAGTTAACAAGATAAAAAAAAATAATATATATAAGGGGTGGAAAAGTGACTATTACCTGCAGGGCAAACATTAGCTAACCAGAAGGCAATAACAATGTAAACAAAAAACACCTGCTTAAAAGATCTAATACAAATGTCCCTGAGGAATGTAAGGTGGGAGTACTGTAATTACCTAACGTTACATAATTATTTTCCATAACAATTTAGCCCCCTCCACAATATTAACCCGACGTTAAAACAGAACTAGCTATTTATTGATTAGCAATTGCCGAATCATGTAACATTAGCTTAATGCTAAAAAGCCAGGTTACTACATTCTGTAACAGACAAATAATTTCATGTAGGCTAACGTTACCTAGCTGCTAACTCTGTCTTTTTCTCATTTCTCCTCCTCTTCTTTTCTCTTTTTTCTTCCCTGGGCACCTGACAGTTTTGGCCGTTTTGACATCTTGTGTTGGTTTTTTGATGTGGTGACGTCCAAAAAGAGTCATGATACGGGAAGGGAGGGGGCGCACCGGGCGAAAGGGGGGGGGGGGGGGGGGGGGGGGGGGGGGTGGGCGTAATGTTGTAACAAATAATGTTTCTATTATATAGGCTTTACTTTGCATTTTAATTAACGTGGGATTATTTTTTGTATTTAGAAATAATAGTACCAACTTTTTTTTTTTTCTCCAACATTTGTGGCACTGGCGTGGCGCCCCCTGATGGACGGCGCCCTTAGCATTTGCCTATACGGCCTATGCCACGGGCCGGCCCTGGGTGTCGGTCTACTCCTGCTCCGTGATTGGCTGGGATAGTCTCCAGCCCAAACCTGTCGAGAAATGAGTCAACGGCATTTGGAATGCGCGGAGTTGAAAGGTCAGCGACTAGCGGCGGCTCCACGTGTCCCTTTATTTCAACATGTTGTCATGACTGCAGAAGCATGTCGAGCACGCCCGGCGCCATTTAGCGCCCCCCCCCACCCCAACCCCCTTCTCCCCCCACGGGTATCACGAGGGCAGCGAAACAAGACTGCTGGCTTGGCCACGCTCTGCTCTTTTACCCCATGCGGCGCAGGCAGGAGTGATATAATTAGAATGGAAATTACAGAAAGTTACAGGCCAGCTAAAGATGCCCCTCCCCCCCTGCCTCTTATCCCCCCCACCCCCCTCCCTCCATCCGCGTATCGCGTGGCTAAAAATGTCCCGGGCAACGCCAGTGGATGTATCACCATGGCAACAGCCTCCTTCTGCACTCTATTTTCAGACTGAAAGGGGAGAAGCATCCAGAGAGGGGCGAGCGAGGAAGAGAGCGAGGGAGAGAAATGCAAACATTGCCATTTTCCGTGGAAATTGATACATTATTCAAGTAAAGGGAAACATCTCAACGGGAGCTCACGCGGGCGGGGAGGCGGGTGTGTTTTTTTTTTTTTTTTTGTGCTTGTCAGGGCTAAACTGAAGTGTCTTGAGGGCACGAGTGTGACGGTCACACAAGGACAATGGGGGAAGGGGGGTGGGGGTGGGGGGGTCAAATGCTGAAACGCTCGCCGGCCGCCAGAGACGTCAGCATCAACGCATCAAAACGTGACGACTCCCGCCAGAGCCGTCGCAGCGCCGGCTTCTATTTTAATCAATCACACGCGGAACGGTTTGACGATGAAGCGCCTTGAAAAGTGAGTCATCTGGCGGAGGAAAGAAAGTCATTTTGCACGTGCCTGCGCTGTGTCAAGGGCAAAGTACGCTTTCACGAGTCCAACCTGTCTGACTACACAGCCGTATTCTAATTAGGGCTGTCACATGATGAAAATGTTCGGTCCATAGTTAATCGGGATTAATCGCATAGCTACGGTAGGAAGGGGATTCGTACGACCCCGTTCCTCGGGGTTTACCTGACACATGAAACGTGACAAATGATGACAGTAGAGTGTCTAAGAGCTTAAAATGTGTTTTTGAAGCAAATTCCAGCTTTGACCAGAGTGACACTTTCCATCATTTTCAGCAGGCTGCATTTTTTTTTATCGACCTTTATTTGACCAGGAAAGTCCTATTAAGTTAAAAAAAAAAATTCAAGGGAGTCCTGGCCAAGAGGCAGCATAGCGTTACACAAAATACATGTCATACACATGAAGAAAAACAGTTACAATTTAAAAACGCCATTTCAAGTGCTCTCAGTTTGGACTTGAAAAAGTTCAATTAATTAAAGGGGAACATTATCACCAGACCTATGTAAGCGTCAATATACAGGTAAAAGCCAGTAAATTAGAATATTTTGAAAAACTTGATTTATTTCAGTAATTGCATTCAAAAGGTGTAACTTGTACATTATATTTATTCATTGCACACAGACTGATGCATTCAAATGTTTATTTCATTTAATTTTGATGATTTGAAGTGGCAACAAATGAAAATCCAATATTCCGTGTGTCACAAAATTAGAATATTACTTAAGGCTAATACAAAAAAGGGATTTTTAGAAATGTTGTCCAACTGAAAAGTATGAAAATGAAAAATATGAGCATGAAGCATGAAGTGCTCTAAAACTTGCTGGTAGACGGCTGCGTTGACCCTGGATCTCAGGAAACAGAGTGGACCGACACCAGCAGATGACATGGCACCCCAAACCATCACTGATGGTGGAAACTTTACACTAGACTTCAGGCAACGTGGATCCTGTGCCTCTCCTGTCTTCCTCCAGACTCTGGGACCTCGATTTCCAAAGGAAATGCAAAATTTGCATGGTTGGGTGATGGTTTGGGGTGCCATGTCATCTGCTGGTGTCGGTCCACTCTTTTTCCTGAGATCCAGGGTCAACGCAGCCGTCTACCAGCAAGTTTTAGAGCACTTCATGCTTCCTGCTACTGACCTGCTCTATGGAGATGGAGATTTCAAGTTCCAACAGGACTTGGCGCCTGCACACAGCGCAAAATCTACCCGTGCCTGGTTTACGGACCATGGTATTTCTGTTCTAAATTGGCCCGCCAACTCCCCTGACCTTAGCCCCATAGAAAATCTGTGGGGTATTGTGAAAAGGAAGATGCAGAATGCTAGACCCAAAAACGCAGAAGAGTTGAAAGCCACTATCAGAGCAACCTGGGCTCTCATAACACCTGAGCAGTGCCAGAAACTCATCGACTCCATGCCACGCCGCATTAACGCAGTAATTGAGGCAAAAGGAGCTCCAACCAAGTATTGAGTATTGTACATGCTCATATTTTTCATTTTCATACTTTTCAGTTGGCCAACATTTCTAAAAATCCCTTTTTTGTATTAGCCTTAAGTAATATTCTAATTTTGTGACACACGGAATTTTGGATTTTCATTTGTTGCCACTTCAAATCATCAAAATTAAATGAAATAAACATTTGAATGCATCAGTCTGTGTGCAATGAATAAATATAATGTACAAGTTACACCTTTTGAATGCAATTACTGAAATAAATCAAGTTTTTCAAAATATTCTAATTTACTGGCTTTTACCTGTATACCTTGATGTTGCAGAAAAAAGACCATATATTTTTCTAACCGATTTCCGAACTCTAAATGGGTGAATTTTGGCGAATTAAACGCCTTTCTAATATTCGCTCTCGGAGCGATGACGTCACAACGTGACGTCGCATCGGGAAGCATTCCGCCATTTTCTCAAACACCGAGTCAAATCGGCTCTGTTATTTTCCGTTTTTTTCGACTGTTTTCCGTACCTTGGAGACATCGTGCCTCGTCGGTGTGTTGTCGGAGGGTGTAACAACACGAACAGGGACGGATTCAAGTTGCACCAGTGGCCCAAAGATGCGAAAGTGGCAAGAAATTGGACGTTTGTTCCGCACACTTAAATAAATGTGCTACGACAGAGATGGCAAGAATGTGTGGATATCCTGCGACACTCAAAGCAGATGCATTTCCAACGATAAAGTCAAAGAAATCTGCCGCCAGACCCCCATTGAATCTGCCGGAGTGTGTGAGCTATTCAGGGACAAAGGACGTCGGTAGCACGGCAAGCAATGGCGGCAGTTTGTTCCCGCAGACGAGCGAGCTATCGACCCTAGCTTCCCTGGCCTGCTGACATCAACTCCAAAACTGGACAGATCAGCATTCAGGAAAAGATAGCAGATGAGGGTATGTCTACAGAATATATTAATTGATGAAAATTGGGCTGTCTGCACTCTCAAAGTGCATGTTGTTGCCAAATGTATTTCATATGCTGTAAACCTAGTTCATAGTTGTTAGTTTCCTTTAATGCCAAACAAACACATACCAATCGTTGGTTAGAAGGCGATCGCCAAATTCGTCCTCGCTTTCTCCCGTGTCGCTGGCTGTCGTGTCGTTTTCGTCTGTTTCACTTGCATACAGTTCAAACCGATATGGCTCAATAGCTTCAGTTTCTTCTTCAATTTCGTTTTCGCTACCTGCCTCCACACTACAACCATCCGTTTCAATACATGCGTAATCTGTTGAATCGCTTAAGCCGCTGAAATCCGAGTCTGAATCCGAGCTAATGTCGCTATAAGCTTGCTGTTCTATCCGCCATGTTTGTTTGTGTTGGCATCACTATGTGGCGTCACAGGAAAATGGGCGGGTGTATACAGCGATGGTTAAAATCAGGCACTTTGAAGCTTTTTTTAGGCGTATTGCGTGATGGGTAAAATTTTGAAAAAAACTTCGAAAAATATAATAAGCCACTGGGAACTGATTTTTAATGGTTTTAACCCTTCTGTAATTGTGATAATGTTCCCCTATAAGTTCCGTTATGTTCCACGTAAAAGGAGCAGAGTCAGCAAAAGACCTCCTCTTCCTCTCACGCGAGATTCACCCAGAAATGGGGCGCCATATGAATCCCTCCCCT
This sequence comes from Nerophis lumbriciformis, assembly GCF_033978685.3. Classification (NCBI taxonomy): domain Eukaryota; kingdom Metazoa; phylum Chordata; class Actinopteri; order Syngnathiformes; family Syngnathidae; genus Nerophis; species Nerophis lumbriciformis. Next base: position 31,364,553 of record NC_084573.2, read on the forward strand.
ACTGCATAGAGCAGTGGTCCCCAACCACCGGGCCACGGCCTGGTACCGGTCCGTGGATCGATTGGTACCGGGCCGCACAAGAAATAAAAAAATAAAAAAAATATATATATATATATATTTTTTTAAATTAAATCAACATAAAAAACACAAGATACACTTACAATTAGTGCACTAACCCAAAAAACCTCCCTCCCCCATTTACACTCATTCACACAAAAGGGTTGTTTCTTTCTGTTATTAATATTCTGGTTCCTACATTATATATCAATATATATCAATACAGTCTGCAGGGATACAGTCCATAAGCACGCATGATTATATATATTTTTATTTCTTTTATTTCCCCCCAAGATAACTTTAAAATAAAGACAACTTCGGATTGTTTTCTTTGTTGGAAAATAAACCAAGCACATTCTGGAAATATACAAATCATATTGTTTTTGTTTTTTTTACACTTTCATGTTGCGGTTAATAGTATTCTTATTTATATTTTCCGAATAAATGATGTGATGATGTTCATCAGTCAAAAAGGTGGAATTGAGTCCGGCAGAGTTTTAAAATGCGCCTATTGGTGTTCATTTTAAAATGTATAATAACATCAAAATCAAATTACAGGATGTTATTAATGTAATTTACTAATTTTCCTTAGCTGAAGTACGAACATCTTGTGGTTTATTTCGTACACATGTAGCAACATCTACAACAAAACTTGTGAATTTGGACTCATTTCATAAAATCCCACTATTTACTGTATTCTGGTCATTTTAAACATTACCAGAACTTCTTTCCTCAGCGCATTTATTTTCGTTTCCATAGCAACGCACTTCCGACTTCCAGCAACAAATGTGTGTTCCTACTTCCAGAAACAAACGTGAGTGTTTTCTAATCATGGCAGACTTGGTAACAGACTACCAAGAGGGCTATTTTTGGACAAATGAGGATTCACAACCTTATCTTTTTGAAGCTGAATAGACAGAGGATGATCTGCTGTTCCTTGAAGCGAGCACGGAGGAAGAGTGAGACGTTGGAGCAGACGTAAGCCGAGAGACTGAGGTGAAAGTGACTTTGATGGTATAAATGCGAAACTTGGAGCCAAGCAATGTCGACATAAATGGAGTGCGAACAGTACATACGCTGTCTGGCTAGCTGTGTACAAACAAAACATGAAATAATACTTTACAGATACTGTAACATGATTGTTCAAGTTTTTCTGCCAGTACAGATTGGTGTACTATCGCAGTGTTGTGCATTACAAACTCAAAAGTGCTGACGTCACGTACATTAATAATATACTGTATACATACTATGCAAATATAAAAAAAGCTTGTTGTGAAAGATGAGTTGGAATTTCACAAGAAAAAGGTCACAATTTCACAAGAAAAACTTATCATTTTGGCAGTGCGATAAGAAAACTCACAATTCTACTCAAAGCAGGTCAACATTTTAAAAGAAAAACTGAACATTTGTGCAATATTATGATAAAAGTTGGAATTTAACTCAATAACAGTCGCAATTTTACAAGAAACGCTTAAAATGTTGGCAACTTTAAGAAAAGAGTCGTAATTTTACTCGACAAAAGTTACAATTTTATAAGAAAACTTAAAAATGTTGGCAATGTTATAATAACAATCAGAATTTTACTTGGCAAAATTATGACAAAAGTCAAATATTTCCAAAAAAAAAATGTCACTCTTTTACAAGAACAACAAAAAAATTCGAAATATTGTGATACAAATGAGAATTTCATATGGCAAATGTCGCTATTTTGCATTAAAAAGTAATAATTTTACATAAAAAGGTAAAAGTTTGATGAGAAAATATTGCAATATTACAGAAACAGAAAGAATGAGAAATTGTTCCCAATTTTACAAGAAAAAAGTCGACACATTGTGAGAAAAAGACTGTTTTTATTTTATTTTATAAAAAAATGTTTGGTTTGTAATTGGTTTTTAATCTTCATTATTTACTTCAAGTTATTACGGTATGCCTCTATATAAATATTTATTTTATTTTTGGCCAAAGGGGGCACATTTCAATTACTTATACACACTTGTTATTACATATGTTGACCAGAGGGGGAGCACTTTTATTTACAACATTAATAATATACTGTATACATACTATACAAATATAAAAAAGCTTGTTGTGAAAAATGAGTTGGAATTTCACAAGAAAAAGGTCACAACTTCACAAGAAAAACTTATAATTTTGGCAGTGCGATAAGAAAACTCACAATTTTACTCAAAGCAGGTCAACATTTTAAAAGAAAAACTGAACATTTGTGCAATATTATGATAAAAGTTGGAATTTTACTCAATATAAGTCGCAATTTTACAATAAAAGCTTAAAATTTTGGCAACATTATGAAAAGAGTCGACTAAAGTTACAATTTTATAAGAAAACTTAAAAATGTTGGCAATATTATAATAACAATCAATTTTATTTAGCAAAATGATGACAAAAGTCATAGATTTACTAAAAAAAAAGAACAACAAAAAATTTGGCAATATTGTGATAACAATTAGAATTTTATATGACAAATGTAACCATTTTGCATTAAAAAGTAATAATTTTACATAAAAAAGTAAAACGTTTTATGAGAAAATATGGCAATATTACAAAAACAGAAGGAGTGAGAAATTGTTCCCAATTTTATAAGAAAAAAAGTCGACACATTGTGAGAAAAAGACTGTTTTTATAAAAAATGTTTTGGTTTGTAATATCTTCATTATTTACTTCAAGTTATTACGGTATGTCTCTATATATATATTTATTTTATTTTTGGCCAAAGGGGGCGCATTTCAATTTCTTAGACACTTGTTATTACATATGTTGACCAGAGGGGGAGCACTTTAATTTCTTACACACACTTGTTATTTCATATGTTGACCAGAGGGGGAGCACTTTTTGAAACCGACACAGTCAATTTGAAAAATCCCTCCTTTTTG
>NC_084573.2:31370000-31420000 GCF_033978685.3 Nerophis lumbriciformis
TACATACATACATATATACATATATATATATATATATATATATATATATATAAGATGTCTGATAATATCGGCCTGCCAATATTATCGGCCGATAAATGCTTTAAAATGTAATATCGGAAATGATCGGTATCGTTTTTTTTTTATTATCGGTATCTTTTTTATTTTATTTTATTTTTAATTAAATCAACATAAAAAACACAAGATACACTTACAATTAGCAGAGGTGTGGACTCGAGTCACATGACTTGGACTCGAGTCTGACTCGAGTCATGAATTTGATGACTTTAGACTCGACTTGACAAAATGTAAAAAGACTTGCAACTCGACCTAGATTTTAACATCAATGACTTGTGACTTAACTTGGACTTGAGCCTTTTGAATTGACATGACTTGACATGACTTGCTACTTTCCCCAAAACCCAAAGATGAAAAAGTTATTCGGGAGCGCTCCGTATTTTTCATTGTGTACTTGTCTATCAGCGTTGCGTGTGTCAGCTGGTGTGCTCTCAGTACAACAGCCAATCAAATTACATCTACTTTGTTTTCATCACACAGCATTCATCCAATCAAATTGCAGGACAACCAACGAAGAAGACATGTCCAAACCACACGCCAGTGAACAAAAAATGATACCTAAAATAATTTCGTTTGGGTATAAAAATTACGAGGTGGTCAACACAAAACGGTTTGCAATATGCAACACATGCGGTTCGAAAATTACTGATGGAGAGGAAACAACTTCCAACTTCGTCCGGCATTTGAAGTTGCACAAAGAACGGTAAGTTTTGAATGTAAGATAACGTTTATTGGCTAAGTAACGTGACTTTTATTTGCTGTGTAGTTAAATCAGTGAGGCTGTAAACTCACTGCTAACGTTATAACGTTGTTGCAAACACGGGAATCTGTTGCAGTTCACTACCTTATTCATACTTTTTGTTCAGTGATTTTTTTTAAGCAGGGTTACGTTAGTCAATATATCACACGTAACGTTAGACGGCGGTCAGCAGCACCGCGTATTTTAGCCACCTAAAAAAGACAAAAATAGTAAAATAAAGGTCAGTTAAAATGTATACTATATTATGAATATGTGTACCGTTTTAGCTAGCTTTCTGACATACTGTTGGTTGTTTACCTCAGTGGTCCCCAACCACCGGGCCGCGGCCCGGTACTGGTCCGTGGATCGATTGGTATCGGGCCGCACAAGAATTTTTTTCTTTTTTTTTCTTTTTTTAATTAAATCAACATAAAAAACACAAGATACACTTACAAGTAGTGCACCAACCAAAAAAAACTCTCTCCCCCTTTTGTTCTGGGCATTGAACATGAAGACTCTTCCTTCACTGTTCCGAGTGGCCATGAGAGTCTTGGCAGTGCCTGCCTCCAGTGCTCCAGTGGAGCGAGTTTTCAGCCATGGTGGCATCATATTACGCCCCCATCGTGCACAAATGACTGACAGACTCTTGGCTAATTTGGTCTTTTGCAAATGCAATGCAGCATAGGGCCCTGACATATAAAAAGTACAACTTTTTTGTTATGTTCACGTATATGTCATGTTTTTTTAATGTTAACACTTTTGTACAAATAAGTACATTTGCACTTTATATTTCAATGTGTTTGTTCTGTAAAGGAATGAGTTAATGTTTAAAATGACTGGTTAATAGTGCTATTATGAAGTGCAATGTCAGCACAATTTTCTTTCCTGCAATTTAAAATGCACTTGTTTTAATAAATAAATACAGCGTTTGAAAAGCATACACAATCTGTGTTAATATATTAGTCTGTGGTTAAAAGGACTTGAAAGGACTCGAAACTCAAAATGCAGGACTTAGGACTTGACTTGAGACTTTCCAGTCTTGACTTTGGACTTGACTCGGGGCTTGCCTGTCTTGACTCGGGACTTGACTCGGACTTGAGGGCAAAGACTTGAGACTTACTTGTGACTTGCAAAACAATGACTTGGTCCCACCTCTGACAATTAGTGCACCAACCCAAAAAACCTCCCTCCCCCATTTACACTCATTCACACAAAAGGGTTGTTTCTTTCTGTTATTAATATTCTGGTTCCTACATTATATATCAATATATATATATATATATATATATATATATATATATATATATATATATATATATATATATATATATATATATTTACATCACTACACTAACTTCACTTCAGAGCTGTAAAAAAGAAAGTTACACTAACTTTTTGATTTAAGTCTGCTTATAAATGTATCCAAATTAAACTCATTACAACGGAAAAACCCTTCAACACGCCATGTCCTATGGACCGGCACGTGCGCAAAAAAAAAAAAAAAAAAATCAAATCACCACAAAATTTGGGCGGGCCGTATCCCGTAGTTTGGGGACCCCTGGTTTAGAGAAGCCAGCCAGCATTGAAGAGGCTGAGAAATAAGCAGACTTATACTGATTGCCGGAGTGCCCTATACAAACCTGTTATTATCACCATCCATCAAACTGCCAAGCATCATGTTTCTCTTCTGCTGACTGGACTGCAGAGGGAACAAACCAAAAATGACCCTCCAAGACGGAATTTGAGAAGTATAAATAACCCATTTTTTGTTTTGTTTACATTGATTCGGGAGAAATAATAGAAACCTGCTTTCAGCCCAGACTAAATTTGACACATAAATGTCGGGTTTGTGTAAACAAAGGTCTTATTTTCGTCCACCAAACATTGTCTTTGCCTTGAAAACATGCAGGATGAAAGGCAGATGCCGCAAAGATCAGGTCCCTGGTGGTCAGGACTGAGGTTTTTTTTTTTTTGTTAGTTTTTTTTTGTGCAAAGTCAAGCGAATGCCTGTGGGCTGATACAGATGTTTTTATTCTCCGAGTGGAATCGACCGAGTTACGCTGCCAACGTGTGTCCCGGCCAAAAACAAGTCCCAGCATGCATCACACACACATACACACAGGCGTTCTGACTGGTTCCGTCTCTGCTCCATCTGCGGCGCTCTACCGGGCCGCTTGGCACCGGTTTTGGACCTCCTTCTCTCTCTTCGTCGTCGCCGCCATTTCCTTCCGACACTTTGCAGTCCGCTTTGGATCGTTCTCGCAAAAGGAGCGAATACGAGCCGGGGTTGAAAGTCAGACGTTGGGATTGGACGCGGAGGTAGGTCGAGTAGCCAAAAATTGTACTCAAGTATGAGGACTGTTCCTTCTCAGACCCCCTGGGGGAGTTGTCCAGGGACTTCCGATTTCAGCGTCTATTTTCTTTCTTGAACAATACACAAGCCTCCAGCTAGGTGGCAGCACTGCTCCAATTATTCAACCGGCTCAACCAGGAAGTATGACCAAATATATCGGTTAAAATGCAGAGATCCTTAAAAGTTTCGTAATCATTGGACCGTTACTTCTTACATAGTGGCATATTATTCACATTTGTTTATGTGTTTCAATGCTCCTTTACGTTTTCTTGCTGCTAAGTGGCTGATTAGCCGCACCTGCTTTCTGTTTATTGATTAGTAGTGATGGGTCCGGCAACACCGATGCATCGGTGCATGCGTCGAGCTCATAGAGCGAAACCCTGTGTCGGTGCGCGTACCGCTTTTAGAAAGTCACGTGACCGATCATGAGCTGTTTTGGTCACGTGACCGATACGCGAACTGTGTCGCACTGACGCCTCCTCTGTGCCCTGTGAGCGGCTCTTTTCTACAGCCGGTGAAATAATAACTAAGAAGAGCAATCGTCTAAAATGTAATACGTCGGAAAAACTTTTTTTTTTTTTAATAAAAATTTGTAAAAAATTAAATTAAAACAATTCCCAGTCCACAATCATCCACAACACGTTCTCTTAGATTTCCATGTTACGATACATGTTCACATTATTTATTGACTGTATCTAAAAAAGATAAAAATATATTTTTATTTAAATGAAGATATGAAATAATCCTAAATGAAATACAATGACTTGGTTTATATTATTGTATATACTAGGGCAGGGGTCACCAACGCGGTGCCCGCGGTCACCAGGTCGCCCGTAAGGACCAGATCAGTCGCCCGCTGTCCTGTTCTAAAAATAGCTCAAAGAGCAGCACTTACCAGTGAGCTGCCTCTATTTTTAAAATTGTATTTATTTACCAGCAAGCTGGTCTCGCTTTGCTCGACATTTTTAATTCTAAAAGAGACAAAACTCAAATAGAATTTGAAAATCCAAGAAAATATTTTAAAGACTTGGTCTTCACTTGGAATAAGCGGTAGAAAATGGATAGATGGATGGATGGGTCTTCACTTGTTTAAATAAATTCATTTATTTTTTACTTTGCTTCTTATTACTTTTAGAAATACAATTTTAGAGAAAAAATACAACCTTAAAAATGATTTTAGGATTTTTAAACAAACATACCTTTTTACCTTTTAAATGTCTTCCTCTTCTTTCCTGACAATTTAAATCAATGTTCAAGTAAATTTATTTATTTTTCATTGTAAAGAATAATAAATATTTTAGCTTCTGTTTTTTCGACGAAGAATATTTGTGAAATATTTCTTCAAACTTACTATGATTAAAATTAAAAAAAAAATATTCTGGCAAATCTAGAAAATCTGTAGAATCAAAATTAAATCTTATTTCAAAGTATTTTGAATTTCTTTTAAAATTTTTGTTCTGGAAAATCTAGAAGAAATACTGATTTGTCTTTGTTAGAAATATAGCTTGGTCCAATTTGTTAATTATTCTAACAAAGTGCAGATTGGATTTTAACCAATTTAAAACATGTCATCAAAATTCTAAAATGTATCTTAATCAGGAAAAATTACTAATGATGTTCCATAAATTCTTTTTTTAATTTTTTCAAAAAGATTCAAATAAGCTAGTTTTTCTCTTCTTTTTGTCGGTTGAATTTTGAATTATAAAGAGTCGAAATTGAAGATAAACTATGTTTCAAAATTTTATTTTAAATTTTTTCTTGTTTTCTTTTCTTTTAAACCGTTCAATAAAGTGTTTTTTTCATCATTTATTCTCTACAAAAAACCTTCCGTAAAAGGGAAAAAAAATGTACGACGGAATGACAGACAGAAATACCCATTTTTATATATATATATATATATATATATATATATATATATATATATATATATATATATATATATATATACATACATTTATTTATTTAGCTATTCTTCTTTAAATCACACTTACGTGTAACTTACAAATGACAATATATTTATTTATTTAAGTGTGTATCAAACTGGTAGCCCTTCGCATTAATCAGTACCCAAGAAGTAGTTGTTGGTTTCAAAAAGGTTGGTGACCCCTGTACTAGAGCATAAAATCAGTGTCAGTTGAGTCGGTCCATAGGTTGCCTGTAGGGATTTTTAATGTCCAGCAGATGTCAGTATTTAGTGACACAGTATCGACACAGTATCAATACAGTTTTGCAATGTGTCGAAACGCTTCATGATGCCTCATCAACCCATCACTATTGATTAGCATCCTCACCGGGTTCCGCCCCTAATCACGGTTTGTTTGTTGGTTTGGTTCTGACGTACGTTTTTTTCACTCAATCTTCATGCCGCATTATTTTGTTATTTTGCCTTATGTATTGAAGTAAAGAATCTTCTTACCTGCGCCTTGCCTGAGGTCCTCTGCATTTTTGGACTCACTAACACTTCGCAACACTTTCAAATTAATCTTAAATACCAGGCGGTCCCTGAAGGATACATATTTGTTGCTATCTTGTGGACAAACTGAGTAAATCCAAATAATGTCCCTCAAAATTACCTTGAAGTGATAGCACAGCATTTACACAATCCAAACAACCTTCCCTAGTCATGGTGCAAAAAAAAATTAAAAAAAATGCAACTGACATGAAAGTCAACACACATGGTCACACATAACACAACCTGCTCACTGAACTTTGTGGATATTATAAAAAAAAAAAACACCATGAAGAAAATACAATTACACCTATTTGAATCCATCAGAGTGCATGATGGGAAAAATGCAAAACACTCTCTCCACATTTATCCATTTTTCGTGCATTTTAGCTGCTTGTTATTTCTGATTGATTACAAAACTTTAAGGTAGAAGTAACAAAACAAGGTAGAAGTCAAGCTTTCACATACTCTTAATATCCAATTATGTTTATTATATATCCACTATATTAATTATATATCCATCATATTACTATAATATGTACACACACACAAATACATACATACATATATATATATATATATATATATATATATATATATATATATATATATATATATATATATATATATATATTCAGCAACATTAACATAAACATAAATATTAACATAAATATACATATATATATAAAAAAAATATATATATATATATATTTATGTATATGTATGTTTATGTTAATATTTTTGTTTATGTTAATGTTGCTGAATAGTATGAATGTATTATTATTTATTGAGTTAATTTAACAATCTAATTTTAATTTAATTTTCAACTATGAGAATTGGAATTTTTTCCAAACGTTTAAGGGGGCGCTACTGAGTCAAATTTCAAATTTTGATGAGTTTTAATGCACGTTAGGGGCCTCATAAATAAGGATAATAATAAACAAAACAATTCTAATAGCTTTTTGCTGCTCGGAAGTCAATTAATTTATAGACTTGATTTATTTGGCACAATGATTGGCAAATATTCTCCTTTGTTTGTCTGTTTTTTTTTTTTTTTTTGCAGATAGCACCACCTGTTACGTTTGAGTACTTCGGTTAAAATGTTTTCACATAGTTAAACAAGCTTTTTCCGCATAGTTTGGTGCGAAAAATCACATCAGCGCACTAAGACGAGGCTTGTGCTGGTAAATCAGATCCGTAAAAGCCGACTGCTGCTGCATTAACGTCATCTTCTGACGGTCAAAATGTGAAAAATAGGACTTGAGATGAAAGATGGCACGGAAAGAAAATAAGAGAAACAACGTCTCAGAGGGTTATTAGGAAGGTCATGATGGCGTTCCTAACAACGGACATGTTTGGTTCTGTTTTGGAAAAATGACACAAGGTTACACATAACACTAAATCCTGCCTACTGGGAAAAAAGATGGACTTTATTAGATCTTTATCTCCTACGGCAGTGTTTCTTAACCATAGGGCCCATTGTTGGGCTGTGTATCTGTTTCTCAGCTGTGGTCCTCCTTCGCGGCACTCTGTTGTAATACACTTTTCCACCACGTGTGGCAGTAATGAGAATATCAAACAAACAGACGAAGTCGAGAGCTGAAGTGACAAAGAAGTTTCCTGAGCGCAAAACTTATGACCAAAGTGGTGAAGCTGTATTTTCGTTTTATTGACAGTTTATTTAACAAACATATATATTGTTACTATTTATTTTGTTGGAATTTATTTATTTGAGCAAAACAAAATTATGTGTGGATTTATTTGTCATCATTTTTTTGCAGTAAATTTGATGATTTAATTTTAAAATCAGCCTGACCTAAGCCTTGATAATAATATTTGTGATTAACGCATGGTTTCATATCATTTGACAAGGTTGCACACTGTAAGTAGGTTAGATATAATTATAGAATACTATAAAATCAAGAGTGAGATTACTTAATCAGTGTTAATAATTGAGTGGTCCTTAGCGGTACTCAGTTGTAATACACTTTTCCACCACGTGTGGCAGTAATGACGATATCAAACAGACAGACAAAGTCGAGAGCTAAAGTCATAGAAACATTTCATAAGCGCAAAAATTATGGCTAAAATGGTGAAGCTAAATTTTTATTTGCACTTTAATTTTATTGACATTTATCAGTTTATTTAAGAAACATATTTATTTTTACTATTTATTTAGTTGGAATCTATTTATTTTAGACAAAACAAAATTCCGTGTTAATGTATTTTTCATCATTTTTTTGCAATAAATCTGATTATTTAATTTTAAAATCAGCCTGACCTAAGCCTTGATAATAATATTTGTGATTACCACATGCTTTCATATTGTTAAACAAGGTTGCACACTGTAAGTAGGTTAGATATAATTAATGAATACGATAAAATTAAGAGTGAGATTACTAAATCGGTGTTAATAATTGAGTGGTCCTTAGCGGTACTCAGTTGTAATACACTTTTCCACCATGTGTGGCAGTAATGACAATATCAAACAAACAGACAATGTCGAGAGCTAAAGTCATAGAAAAGTTTCCTAAGCGCAAAAATGATGACTAAAGTGGTGAATCTGTATATTCATTTGCACTTTAATTTTATTGACAGTTTATTTAAGAAAAATAAATAAAAAAAATAAAAAAAATATATATATATTGTTACTATTTATTTTGTTGTAATTTTTAGCAAAACAAAATTCTGTGTAAATTTATTTTTTATCATTTTTTGCAGTAAAGTTGATTATTTAATTTTAAAATCAGCCTGACCTAAGCCTTGATAATAATATTTGTGATTACCACATGCTTTCATATTGTTAGACAAGGTTGCACACTGTAAGTAGGTTGGATATAATTATTGAATACGATAAAATCAAGAGTGAGATTACTAAATTGGTGTTAATAATTGAGTGGTCCTTAGCGGTACTCAGTTGTAATACACTTTTCCACCACGTGTGGCAGTAATGACGATATCAAACAGACAGACAAAGTCGAGAGCTTAAGTCATAGAAAAGTAAAAAAATTATGACTAAAGTGGCGAATCTGTATTTTCATTTGCACTTTAATTCTAGTTACAGTTGATTTAAGAAATGTATATATTGTTACTATTTATTTAGTTGAAATTAATTTATTTTAGCAGAATAAAATTCGGTGTAGATTTATTTTTCATAATTTTTTTGCAGTACATTAGATTTTTTAATTTTAAAATCAGCCTGACCTAAGCCTTGATAATAATATTTGTGATTACCACATGCTTTCATATCATTAGACAAGGTTGCAAACTGTAAGTAGATTAGATATAATTAATGAATACGATAAAATCAAGAGTGAGATTACTTAATCAGTGTTAATAATTGAGTGGTCCTTAGCGGTACTCAGTTGTAATACACTTTTTCACCACGTGTGGCAGTAATGACAATATCAAACAAACAGACAACGTCGAGGGCTAAAGTCATAGAAAAGTTTCCTAAGCGCAAAAATTATGACTAAAGTGGTGAAGCTGTATATTCATTTGCACTTTAATTTTATTGACAGTTTATTTAAGAAACATATATATATATATATATATATATATATATATATATATATATATATACATATATATATATATATATATATATATATATATATATATATATATATATATATATATATATATATATATATATATATATATATTGTTACTATTTATTTTGTTGTAATTTTTAGCAAAACAAAATTCTGTGTAAATTTATTTTTTATCATTTTTAGCAGTAAAGTTGATTATTTAATTTTAAAATCAGCCTGACCCAAGCCTTGATAATAATATTTGTGATTATCACATGCTTTCATATTGTTAGACAAGGTTGCACACTGTAAGTAGGTTAGATATAATTATTGAATATGATAAAATCAAGAGTGAGATTACTAAATTGGTGTTAATAATTGAGTGGTCCTTAGCGGTACTCAGTTGTAATACACTTTTCCACCACGTGTGGCAGTAATGACGATATCAAACAGACAGACAAAGTCGAGAGCTAAAGTCATAGAAACGTTTCCTAAGCGCAAAAATTATGGCTAAAATGGTGAAGCTAAATTTTTATTTGCACTTTAATTTTATTGACAGTTTATTTAAGAAACATATTTATTTTTACTATTTATTTAGTTGGAATTTATTTATTTTAGACAAAACAAAATACTGTGTAATGTATTTTTCATCATTTTTTTGCAATAAATCTGATTATTTAATTTTAAAATCAGCCTGACCTAAGTCTTGATAATAATATTTGTGATTAACGCATGGTTTCATATTATTTGACAAGGTTGCACACTGTAAGTAGGTTGGATATAATTATTGAATACGATAAAATCAAGAGTGAGATTACTAAATTGGTGTTAATAATTGTGTGGTCCTTAGCGGTACTCAGTTGTAATACACTTTTCCACCACGTGTGGCAGTAATGATGATATCAAACAGATAGACAAAGTCGAGAGGTAAAGTCATAGAAAAGTTAAAAAAATATAACTAAAGTGGCGAATCTGTATTTTCATTTGCATTTTAATTCTAGTCACAGTTGATTTAAGAAACATATATATTGTTACTATTTATTTAGTTGAAATTGATTTATTTTAGCAAAACAAAATTCTGTGTAGATTTATTTTTCATCATTTTTTTGCAGTCAATTTGATGATTTCATTTTAAAAATCAGCCTGACCTAAGCCTTGATGATAATATTTGTGATTAACGCATGGTTTCATATCATTAGACAAGGTTGCACACTGTAAGTAGGTTAGATATAATTATCGAATACGATAAAATCAAGAGTGAGATTAAGCGTGCTCATCCTCTTTGTATTCGGGCTCAAAAATATAAGGTACTGGATCATAAGAGTGTTAATAATTGAATGGGCTTCAGGCCCCTATGTAGTGGAAGAGTTGGGCCCTGGAGGTCGAAAAAGTTAAGAACCCCTGCCTTACGGCACAATATTCATACACCAACAGAGTAAGGTTCTTTCGGCTTTTGTTTCTAAAAGTCAGACGAAAAACGAACAGTTCCTGTCAAGACCCAGTGTCCCAGATAATGTCTCGTTTGATTTTTGGATTTTTTCCCCCAGTTTTTTCCTCTGTTTACTTTTCATGTTGCCTTGGAGACTGAATGGACACACCTGTCTTCAGTTTTTGATCAGTAGTCCCACCTGTCTCATTAGTTAACCACTCCCCTTTTCTACTCTACTGCTATTTAAAACGTATCTATATACTCTAGCTTTTAAATAGACCTTTTTTTTTAGACCAGTTTACCTGCCGCTTCTCTCTCTTTTTTTTTACCGCCCTCTCCTGCAGGAAGAGGTTGCCAGATGGCTACGGATAATCCCTTGGAGAGATGGCAGTCTGGAGAACGTGCTAGCTGTCCTAAGTCTTGACCTAGTGTGGACAACTCCTCTATATGACCTGGACGCAGACCTCCTACAAGGCTCTGCTCGCGCCCAACGGTCTGGACTCTCACATTATCATGAGTCGCGAGGCACCTGTGATCAAGAAACTTTCATTGATGATTGACGAGTAATGCCAGCCGGTATCATCAAGACTTGATATTGGACCGATATGTCTCGGCCACTGGATTCGGGAAGCAGTCCAGAATCCAGTGGTAAGTCGAGACACACAGCTCGATCACTGGAAACGGAGGGAACACTGCGGGGAACACAGAGGACATAAGACACGGGCACAGGGAAGTACGCAGAGGGAAGCCAGAGACGAGATGCTTACTACGAGGAGTGAACTACGTTCCGGCACTGGATCTTCGGGTCCGCTGGTCTTTATGGTTAACCTCCTCAGTAGCCTAGTGGTTAGCGTGTCCGCCCTGAGTTCGGTAGGTTGTGAGTTCAAACCCCGACCGAGTCATACCAAAGACTATAAAAATGGGACCCATTACCTCTCTGCTTGGCACTCAGCATCAAGGGTTGGAATTGGGGGTTAAATTACCAAAAAATATTCCCGGGCGCGGCACCGCTGCTGCCCACTGCTCCCCTCACCTCCCAGGGGGTGATCAAGGTTGATGGGTCAAATGCAGAGAATAATTTCGCCACACCTAGTGTGTGTGTGACAATCATTGGTACTTTAACTTTAACTTTAACCTCCTCAGTGGCCTAGTGGTTAGAGTGTCCGCCCTGAGATCGGTAAGTTGTGAGTTCAAACCCCGGCCGAGTCATACCAAAGACTATAAAAATGGGACCCATTACCTCCCTGCTTGGCACTCAGCATCAAGGGTTGGAATTAAGAGTTAAATGATTCCCGGGCGCGGCACCACTGCTGCCCACTGCTCCCCTCACCTCTCAGGGGGTGGAACAAGGGGATGGGTCAAATGCAGAGGACAAATTTCACCACACCTAGTGTGTGTGTGACAAACATTGGTACTTTAACTTTTACTTATTCCGTCTGCCCTCATCATACTCAGGTGCGCAGATTGCTGATTGTCTGCAGCCGTGTAGGCACAATGCCGGAAGAGCAAGCAGGGGCGTGTCTTGGCGCGCTTCTAGCAGCAGATGACACGTGGGTTTTTGCGCATGTGCCGTGACACTTTTCCTGTGTTTGGTGCTTTATTTCCTGTCCTGTGCTTTTATATCTGTGTCACTTCCACTGTTGTGTATTCCTGCAGTGACTTGACTCCTGCCTCCCCGCACCTGATTTGTGTTTTCAAATTAGGATTGTTTAAGATGAGTCTCGGCCACCGTTCTTTGCCGGGACTTTGTGAACTCCTCTCCATGTGGACGCTTCTCTGCGCGTAAGTTTTTGCTGTGCTCCAGCATTCCATTTGGTCGTATTGTAGCCTGTAAGTTTTAGGTTGGTTTTGCATAGCCTTCTCTCGGCACTCGTCGTTTATTTCTTTTTAAATATATTTATACCCGCAAACTGCCTTCCTTGGCTTTCTGCAGAGCAAAATGTCCCTCATTGTTGTCATATTTACAAAGCACAACCCTGCAGAAGAAACACAAAGCAGATCCTAGTACTTCCTGCTTGAAACGTGGCGTCAGACCTCGATTTTTTCAGGATGCTTAAGTATATGTTCTGAGTCTCTGATGTTTTTTTGTTGTTTTTTTTAAACATTCCAACTGCGTTCCCAGAACTGGACTAAAACCAGCACTGAGAGGAGAGGAGAGAAGAAAGGAAGGAGTAAACGTACAAGTTGTTTTTGCCAAGTCGCCGGTGGCCTCGAACCAACGTTTGTTTTCTTTTTTTTCCTTTCCGACGACATGTTGAGCGTCAAACAATACGAGTTTGTTAGCATTTCGGTATGACTAATTGTGTCTTCATATGTTTCTCGTTACTTCTGGAGATTGCACATGCACGCGTTCCAGCTTCGGCGTGACAAACACACAATAGACTTATTAATTGTAGCTCCATGGTAAATGCTCAGATACACAGAAGGTGGATGTCGAAATAACATTGGATCTGTTATTCCCTTTTGACTTGGGGACTCATAGCATAGATCGTCATTATTGTCTAAAACTTCATCCAATGAGGGGCCACTTTGATATTTTTCAATAATTTACTCTAAACATTATGGCTGCCCTCAATTTTGGTGCACATTAAAGCTGCGGAGGACCCAAAAGGGTCTCAGTCCTTTAAAGTGTTAAAAAAATAAGTCATATATTAATGTTTTAAATATCTATAGATCAACTTCAGATCTATCCGTTGATATAAAGTTTTAATTTTTTTTAAAAATATTTTATGCCCTTTTTGTCAAAGAAAACCATGCTTTTTCATGGCAAAAATACACAAAATATGCAATATTTCCCACCAAAATATGTTCAAAGTGGAATATTTAAATAGGTCAATAAGTCATAACAACATTGCATTTGGTTCATTGTTTTTTTGAGCAATAAAAAAAAATAAAAAAAATACTAAAAGCACTCAGGGATCAAGTTTTAACAAGTGTTAAAAATAAGTCGTATATTAACTTTTTTTCTTTTTTTTTACTTTCAACACTTAAATCTGTTTGTTGACATGAATTTAAAAAATATATATATTTAAGCCCTTTTTGTCAAATAAAAAACATTTTTTTCATGGCAAAAACACTAAAAATATGCAATTTGTCCTACCAAAAAATGTTAACAGTGGAATATATGATGTGAATTAATTGGAGCCTTAATTAGGTAAATAATTCATAACAACGCTGCATTTGGTTCATTATTTTTTTTTTGAGCAATGATAAAAAACAAAACAAAAGTACATGCACTAAATCTCTCATGTATCGATATATACAAGTGTTAAAAACAAGTCATATATATTTTTTTTTTAACTTTCAACAGTTAAATATCTGTAGATCAACTGCAGATCTATTTGTTGACATAAAGTAGTATTCTTTTTTTTTTTAATGCCCTTTTTATCAAAGAAAACCATGCTTTTTCATGGCAAAAATACACAAAATATGCAATATTTCCCACCGAAATATGTTCAAAGTGAAATATTTGATGTGAAGTAATTGGAGCCTTAAATAGGTCAACAATTCATAACAACATTGCAATTGGTTCATTGTTTTTTTGAGCAATAAAAAAAAAATAAAAAAAATACTAAAAGCCCTCAGGGATCAATATACACAAGTGTTAAAAATAAGTCGTGTATTAACTTTTATTTTTTTTTTTTACTTTTAACGCTTAAATCTGTTCGTTGACATGAATTTAAAAATATATATATATTTAAGCCCTTTTTGTCGAATAAAAAACATTTTTTTCATGGCAAAAACACTAAAAATATGCAATTTGTCCTACCAAAAAATGTTAACAGTGGAATATATGATGTGAATTAATTGGAGCCTTAATTAGGTAAATAATTCATAACAACGCTGCATTTGGTTCATTATTGTTTTTTGAGCAATGATAAAAAACAAAACAAAAGTACACGCACTAAAGCTCTCATGTATCGATATATACAAGTGTTAAAAACAAGTCATATATATATTTTTTTTAACTTTCAACACTTAAATATCTGTAGATCAACTGCAGATCTATTTGTTGACATAAAGTATTATTCTTTTTTTTTTTTTATGCCCTTTTTATCAAAGAAAACCATGCTTTTTCATGGCAAAAATACACAAAATATGCAATATTTCCCACCGAAATATGTTCAAAGTGGAATATTTGATGTGAAGTAATTGGAGCCTTAAATAGGTCAATAAGTCATAACAACATTGCATTTGGTTCATTGTTTTTTTGAGCAATAAAAAAAAAAATAAAAAAAAATACTAAAAGCACTCAGGGATCAATATACACAAGTGTTAAAAATAAGTCTTATATTAAATTTTTTATTTTTTATTTTCAACACTTAAATATCTGTAGATCAACTGCAGATCTGTTCGTTTACATTATTTTATTTATTTATTTATTTTATTCAAGCCCTTTTTGTCAAAGAAAAAACTGTATTTTCATGGCAAAAACACTAAAAAATAGGCAATTTTTCCTACCAAAAAATGTTAACAGTGGAATATTTGATGTGAATTAATTGGAGCCTTAATTAGGTAAATAATTCATAACAACACTGCATTTGGTTCATTACATTTGGTTCATTACTGTTTTTTGAGCAATGACATAAAAAAACAAACAAAAAAAAAACACACTAAAGCTCTCAGGGATCGATATATACAAGTGTTAAAAATAATTTTTTTAACTTTCAACACAAATATCTGTAGATCAACTGCAGATCTTTTCGTTGACATTAAGTTGTTTTTTTATTTATGCATTTTTTGTCAAAGAAAAACCTGTTTTTTCATGGCAAAAACACAAAATATGCAATATTTCCCATCAAAAAATGTTCAAAGTGGAATTTTTGATGTGAAGTAATTGGAGCCTTAAATAGGTCAATAAGTCATAACAACATTGCATTTGGTTCATTGTTTTTTGAGCAATAAAAAAAACACTAAAAGCACTCAGGGATCAATATATAAAAGTGTTAAAAATAAGTCGTATATTATTTTTTTATTTTTTTACTTTCAACACTTAAATATCTGTAGATCAACTGCAGATCTGTCCATTGACATGACGTTTTTTTTTTAATTTTTATTTTTTTTATTCAAGCCCTTTTTGTCAAAGAAAAAAAAAAAGTTTCATGCCAAAAACACAAAATATACAATTTATCCTACCAAAAAATGTTCACAGTGGAATATTTGATGTAAAGTAATTGGAGCCTTAATTAGGTAAATAATTCATAACAACACTGCATTTTGTTCATTACATTTGATTCATTATTGTTTTTTAAGCAATGATATAAAAAATTAAAAAAAACACTAAAGCTCTCAGGGATCGATACTGTTAAAAATTTATTAAAAATAAGTCATATATATATATATATATTTTTATATTTTTACTTTCAACACTTAAATATTTGTAGATCAACTGCAGATATTTTTGTTAACATAAAGTACTATTAATTTATATATATATATATATATATATATATATATATATATATATATATATATATATATATATATATATATATATATGCCCTTTTTGTCAAAGAAAAAAAACGTTTTTTCATGGCAAAAAACACAAATATGCAATATTTCCCACCAAAAAATGTTCAAAGCGGAATATTTGATGTGAAGTAATTGGAGCCTTAAATAGGTCAATAATTCATAACAACATCACATTTGGTTCATTATTGTTTTTTGAGCAATGGCAGTTAAAAAAAAACACGAAAGCTCTCAGGGATCAAAAAAGGGCCCCACTTATACAAGTGCTAAAAATAGGTCATATATATAAAAATATATATTTGTTTTACTTTCAACACTGAAATATCTGTAAATCAACTGCAGATCTATTCGTTGACATGAAGTATTATTTTATTTTTTTCATGTACGCCCTTTTTGTCAAAGAAAAACCTGTTTTTTCATGGAAAAAATACACAAAATGTGCAATATTTTCCACCAAAAAATGTTCAAAGTGGAATATTTGATGCAAAGTAATTGGAGCCTTAAAAAGGTCAAAAAAATTCTAACATTGCATTTTGTTCATTACATTTAGTTCATTATTGTTTTTTTGAGCAACGACAATAAAAAAATAAAAAAATACACTAAAGCTCTCAGGGATCCAAAAGGGCTCCACTGATAAAAGTGTCAAAACATGTTTTTTTTTTACTTTCAACGCTTAAGTATCTGTAGATCAATTGCAGATCTATTCGTTGACATAAAGTAGTTTTTTTAAAATAAATTTTCATGGCAAAAATGTGATGATCCGCTGCCTGGATCATGATTCCTTTATATGTAGGATTCCCTTAGTTCTGTTTTTCAGGACCTGGGTTTGTGTTTCTTGGTTGCCGTGGGTGCTGATTATTTTCACCTGCCTCTGATTAGTGGTCGCGACGCTCACCTGCTCCCGGGCACTAATCAGAGAGCTATTTATTCCTGCCTCTCGCCACACTTGTTGTGGCTGTTTTGTTTGCTTTACGCAACAGTTACGTTTGATGAGTCTTGTTTCTATAGTAAGCTTTTCCATAGCTTTGGCGCGCCTGTTTGATTTGTTTGCATTGTTGACTGATTTAGGGAAAATTTAATCATTTAAGCATGCTGCTTTCGGAGGTTCGTCTGCATCTTGGGGAAACGATCCGCGCATTAACATGCGACCCAACTGTAACAAAAAACGCAAAATATACAATTTTTCCTATAAAAAAATGTTCAAAGTGGAATATTTGATGTGAAGTAATTGGAGCCTTAAATAGGTCAATAATTCATAACATTGATTTTTGGTACATTATTATATTTTTATTTTCAATGGCAGTTTAAAAAAAAAAAACCACTAAAATTCTCAGGGAACCAAAAAGGCCCCTCTAATAAAAGTGTTAAAATAAGTCATTTATCAATATATGTATATATATTTTTTTACTTTCAACGCTTATCTATTGATCTACTACATATCTATTTTTTAAAACATTTTAGGCTCTTTTTGTCAAAGAAAACTCCGCTTTTTTCATGGCAAAAAAATATGCAATATATCTTACCAAAAAATGTTCAGAGCGGAATAATTGACAAGAAGTAATTGGAGCCTTAAATAGATCAATAATTCATAACATTGCTTTGGGTTCATTATTGTTTTTAAGCTATGACAGTAAAATAAATAAATAAATAAATTAAGCAATGACAGTAAGAAAAGAAAAAACACACACACACTAAAGCTCTCAGGGATCCAAGAGGGCCCCACTGATAAGTGTTAAAAATAAGTTTATATATATATATATATATATATATATATATATGTATATATATATATATATATATATATATATATATATATGATTTTCACCTGCCTCTTGCGTTCGGGGACACACCTGTTTCTAATCAGGAGACCATTATTTAAGCCTGTCGTTGCCAGTTAGTCAGTCTGGCGACATTCTGTCACGACGAGGGGGTTTTCGCGGCTTACTGCGAGGATTGTTCTCCCAGGACGCAAACTGACTTTTCCGGACAACGGTAGCAGGTAGGAACATATTTATCATCCAAAACTCAAAAGGGTACAAAAAAAACAGAAAACAACCCGAAAGCGAGCGTGCCTAAAGCATGCGAAAGCTAAGGCAAAAAAAACTTCGGACATGAAACATGAAAGTCGCTAACTGTGGCATAAATAAACAAAATTTACTTGACAAGGCACGAGCAGCATGAACAAAGTAAATCGCATGACAAGAGCAATGTCGCCAGACCGACTAACTGGCAACGACAGGCTTAAATAATAGTCTCCTGATTAGAAACAGATGTGTCCCGAACGCAAGAGGCAGGTGAAAATCCTAAGTCGTCATGGAAACTGAAACAAACAAGGGTGCGCAAACAGGAACTAAAAGAGTCCAAAAACTAACAAAAAATAACAAAACATAATCCAGACCACAGATCATGACAACTGCCCTGCCATATAACGTATTGGACTTGCAACTTATTGCCATACTTGCAAATGACATACAAAATACAAACCCTGTTTCCATATGAGTTGGGAAATTGTGTTAAGATGTAAATATAAACGAAATACAATGATTTGCAAATCATTTTCAACCCATATTCAGTTGAATATGCTACAAAGACAACATATTTGATGTTCAAACTCATACACTTTTTTTTTTTTGCAAATAATCATTAACTTTAGAATTTGATGCCAGCGACACGTGACAAAGAAGTTGGGAAAGGTGGCAATAAATACTGAGAAAGTCATCAAACACTTATTTGGAACATCCCACAGGTGAACAGGCAAATTGGGAACAGGTGGGTGCCATGATTGGGTATAAAAGTAGATTCCATGAAATGCTCAGTCATTCACAAACAAGGATGGGGCGAGGGTCACCACTTTGTCAACAAATGCGTGAGCAAATTGTTGAACAGTTTAAGAAAAACCTTTCTCAACCAGCTATTGCAAGGAATTTAGGGATTTCACCATCTACGGTCCGTAATATCGTCAAAGGGTTCAGAGAATCTGGAGAAATCACTCCACGTAAGCAGCTAAGCCCGTGACCTTCGATCCCTCAGGCTGTACTGCATCAACAAGCGACATCGGTGTGTAAAGGATATCGCCACATGGGCTCAGGAACACTTCAGAAACCCACTGTCAGTAACTACAGTTGGTCGCTACAGATGTAAGTGCAAGTTAAAACTCTCCTATGCAAGGCGAAAACCGTTTATCAACAACACCCAGAAACGCCGTCGGCTTCGCTGGGCCTGAGCTCATCTAAGATGGACTGATACAAAGTGGAAAAGTGTTCTGTGGTCTGACGAGTCCACATTTCAAATTGTTGAACTGTGGACGTCGTGTCCTCCGGACCAAACAGGAAAAGAACCATCCTGGATTGTTATAGGTGCAAAGTTGAAAAGCCAGCATGTGTGATGGTATGGGGGTGTATTAGTGCCCAAGACATGGGTAACTTACACATCTGTGAAGGCGCCATTAATGCTGAAAGGTACATACAGGTTTTGGAGCAACATATGTTGCCATCCAAGCAACGTTACCAAGGACGCCCCTGCTTATTTCAGCAAGACAATGCCAAGCCACGTGTTACATCAACGTGGCTTCATAGTAAAAGAGTGCGGGTACTAGACTGGCCTGCCTGTAGTCCAGACCTGTCTCCCATTGAAAATGTGTGGCGTATTATGAAGCCTAAAATAGCACAACGGAGACCCCCGGACTGTTGAACAACTTAAGCTGTACATCAAGCAAGAATGGGACAGAATTCCACCTGAGAAGCTTAAAAAAATGTGTCTCCTCAGTTCCCAAACGTTTACTGAGTGTTGTTAAAAGGAAAGGCCATGTAACACAGTGGTAAACATGCCCTTTCCCAACTACTTTGGCACGTGTTGCAGCCATGAAATTCTAAGTTAGTTATTATTTGCAAAAAAATAAATAAAGTTTATGAGTTTGAACATCAAATATCTTGTCTTTGTAGTGCATTCAATTGAATATGGGTTGAAAAGAATTTGCAAATCATTGTATTCCGTTTATATTTACATCTAACACAATTTCCCAACTCAAATGGAAACGGGGTTTGTAGTATTAACCTTTAACAGTTAATTTTACTCATTTTCATTAATTACTAGTTTCTATGTAACTGTTTTTATATTCTTTTACTTTCTTTTTTAATCAAGAAAATGTTTTTAATTTATTTATCTTATTTTATTTTATACATTTTTTTAAAAAAAGGACCTTATCTTCACCATACCTGGTTGTCCAAATTAGGCATAATAATGTGTTAATTCCACGACTGTATATATCGGTATCGGTAATTAAAGAGTTGGACAATATCGGAATATCGGATATCGGCAAAAAGCCATTATCGGACATCCCTAGAAATAATTGTGTCAGCCTATTTTAAATCAAAAACACGTAAATACAAAAAAATTGAGTACCGTTATCGATTCCCAAGTAGCGGGAATTGGTACGGTATCGCTTCAAATGTGGACGGTACCCATGCAAAATGCAACAAGAGTTTGCACGGCCTTATGACAGAAACAATCAGCATGGCCATGTTTGTGCCGACGCACCTCGTCTTGACAGGCTCCTCCCCCCTCACCTGGCGACTCATCCGTCTCTCATTAGCGCGCACACGACCCGGCGATTAGCCGGAGCAGAGCGACAGGAAGACAAAGGGAGGGCGGATGTGGCGCCGACAGCCCAGACCGAAGACACAAATGACCGAGTCGTCACTCGGGGGTGACTCTGCTGACGGGTGAGGTCACGGCGACAGATCGGCGGCACCTGCAGCGGCGAACCGACACTCGCCGAGGTCACGGCCGAGGCCTGTTAGGGCGAGATCAACGCCGTCTTTGTGTTGGACGAGCGGCAGCTCTTAATTAAATATGACCCTGTGAGGACGTACGGTATACACACAGCTGCTCAGTGCCGCTACAGGAAGTGACAAAGATGGGCATTTATCCCCAACAAGGATGTTTGATATTATGCACCTTTTAAGTTCCTACCTTCACCCAAAGTCAGGAACTTTAGTCGTGGCCCAAAAGTGCAAGTGTAAAATAAAATGAAGTGAAATTACTGTCAAAACTCCACAAA
The DNA here is from genome assembly GCF_033978685.3 of Nerophis lumbriciformis. Classification (NCBI taxonomy): domain Eukaryota; kingdom Metazoa; phylum Chordata; class Actinopteri; order Syngnathiformes; family Syngnathidae; genus Nerophis; species Nerophis lumbriciformis. The sequence continues at coordinate 31,391,107 of NC_084573.2, forward strand.
CACACATACAAATGTTTTCACTCACACTCAAGGATTTGTGAGTTAAAAAATAAAATCCATTAAAAAAACAGTTCGCAGGTAAAATAAGCATTTTTCTGCAAGTAAAAAAAACTATTTTCTGCAAATTTTCCTCAATTAAGAAAACGATACACAGGGAAAAAAATAATTCTGCAAATAAAAACATTTTCTGCAAGTATAAGCAATTTTCTGAAAAAAAAATAAAAAAAAATTTAAAAAAAGATTCACATGTATAAAAAATAAATTCTGAAAGTAAAAATATACAATTCACAAGTGTACAAAATAATTTCTGCTAGTAAAAAAAACAAAAAAAAACGTTTTACAAGTTAAAGTTAAAGTACCAATGATTGTCACACACACACTAGGTGTGGTGAAATTTGTCCTCTGCATTTGACCCATCCCCTTGTTCACCCCCTGGGAAGTGAGGGGAGCAGTGGGCAGCAGCGGTGCCGCGCCCGGGAATCATTTTTCGTGATTTAACCCCCAATTCCAACCCTTGATACTGAGTGCCAAGCAGGGAGGTAATGGGTCCCATTTTTATAGTCTTTGGTATGACTCGGCCGGGGTTTGAACTCACAACCTACCGATCTCAGGGCGTACACTCTAACCACTAGGCCACTGAGTAAGTGCAAAATGAAATGGAGTGAAATTACTGTCAAAACTCCACAAACACACACAAATGTTTTTACTCACACTCAAGGATTTGTGAGTTAAAAATCCATTAAAAAAACAATTCATAGGTAAAATAAACATTTTTCTGCATGTAAAAAAAATGATTTTCTGCAAATATAAGAACAATTTTCCTCAATTAAGAAAACTATTCATGAGAGAGAAAAAAAAATTCTGCAAATATAAAAATGTTTTGCAAGTATAAGTAATTTTCTGGAAAAAAAAAGAAAAAAAAGATTCACATGAAAAATAAATTCTGAAAGTAAAAATATACGATTCACAAGTGTACAAAATAATTTCTGCTAGTAACAAAAAAAAAAGAAACATTTTATAAGTGCAAAATTAAATGGAGTGAAATTACTGTCAAAACTCCACAAACACACACTAATGTTTTTACTCACGCCCAATGATTTGTGAGTAAAAAAAAAACATTAAAAAAAAAATTCGCAGGTAAAATCAACATTTTTCTGCAAGTAAAAAAAACGATTTTCTGCAAATATAAAAACAAGTTTCCTCAATTAAGAAAACGATTCACAGGAGAAAAAAAAATTCTGCAAATATACAAATTTTCTGCAAGTATAAGTAATTTTCTGGAAAAAAAAATAAAAAAATGAAAAAAAGATTCACATAACAAAATAATTTATGCTAGTAAAAAAAAAATCCCTCACGCCCAATGATTTGTGAGTAAAAAAAAAAAAACATTAAAAAAACAATTCACAGGTGAAATAAAAAAAATTCTGCAAGTAAAAAAAAACGATTTTCTGCAAATATAAGAACAAATTTCCTCAATTAAGAAAACGATTCACAGGGGAAAAAAACATTCTGCAAATAAAAACATTTTCTGCAAGTATAAGTAATTTTCTGCAAAAAAAAAAAAAAAAAGATTCATATGCATAAAAAAAAAAATCTGAAAGTAAAAATACGATTCACACGTGTACAAAATAATTGATTAAGTGATTCGTAGAGGTAAAAAAAACTATTTTCTGCAAATACAATTGTTTTCTGCAAGTATAAGACCAATTTTCTGCAAGTAAAAAGAAAACAATTCACACGTACAAAAACAATTTTCCGCAAATTAAAAAAAGCCCGATTCATACGCAGAAAATTAATTTTCTGCTAGTAAAAACTGTTGGAGGTGGAGGTGAAGTGTGTCTCTCTTTACTAGCTTCGTCGAAGCATGTTGCTTTTCTAGCTGTTTCAGCAGATTTGAATTGCTGTTTTGGGTAGTAGATGGGATCTTTGATCCAAGACACAACTTACATTTAACTAAAATGTTCTTTACTTTGTGCTCGACAAAAGAAAAGTAGTGAGAATATCTCCATGTTAAGAAACTCGGCTTCTGGCTCCGCCATGATCTTTTGTTAGTAAACACAGACACAAAACGCGCCTCTTCTTTTCCTTGTGACACAGAAGGACGACATCGCAGAGCTCCAATAAAACACACTCAGATCTTCTGTTTCTAACCGATTCTATATGAAAAAATAACGTAAAATAAAGCAGTAACGCATCATGTAGTAACAGTAACTGAGTTACTGAATATAAAAAATAATGCGTTAGACTACTAGTTACTGCCGAAAATAACGGCGTTACAGTAACACAGGTCTACCGGAAACTTTTAGTTTAAGTTCCTGGACTTTTTGTGTAAAAAGGCCTTTTGTAGGTGTTTTTTCCCCAGTGGAAGAGCATCAAAAACGAGTGATCATTAGGTGTGTACTCCCCCGTATCATGTGGGTATACCCCCATGCTTTTCCTTTCCACCTTTTGTTTATGTTCCCACCTTCACCGACGGTCAGGAACTTTAGTCATTTTTTTCCTACTAAAATTTAGTGGGTGCGGCTTATACACCGGTGCGCTTTATACTCCGAAAAATGTTGTATTATTGCCTGTTTACATGATATCAGTGTAGAAATATACTAAACCATTCTTCCGTACTTCGTATAAACTACCCTGAACTGTGAAATGCGGTGGAAACACAAACCACACAGGTCTACGGGAACCTTTTAGTTCCAGGAACTTAAAATTCCGGAATTTTTTCTGTAAAAAGGCCTAAAGTAGCTGTTTTTTCCCCAGTTGATGAACATCAATGACGAGTGGGCATTAGGTGAATGATGATCACAGGCAGAGTTTAGAGTGTTTTCTTTAGCGGTGAAGTGGGTCTCTCTTTACTAGCTTCGTCGAAGCATGTGGCTTTTGTAGCTGTTTCAGCAGATTTGAATTGCTGTTTTGGGCAGTAGATACGATCTTTGAACCAAGACACAACTTACATTTAACTCAAATGTTCTTTACTTTGTGCTAGACAAAAGAAAAGTAGTGAGAATATCTCCATGTTAAGAAACTCGGCTTCTGGGTCCGCCATGATCTTTTGTTAGTAAACACAGACACAAAGCGCGCCTCTTCTTTTCCTTGTGACACAGAAGGACGACATCGCAGAGCTCCAATAAAACACACTCAGATCTTCTGTTTCTAACCGATTCTATATAAAAAAATAACGTAAAATAAAGCAGTAACGCATCATGTAGTAACAGTAACTGAGTTACTGAATATAAAAAATAATGCGTTAGACTACTAGTTACTGCCGAAAATAACGGCGTTACAGTAACACAGGTCTACCGGAAACTTTTAGTTTAAGTTCCTGGACTTTTTGTGTAAAAAGGCCTTTTGTAGGTGTTTTTTCCCCAGTGGAAGAGCATCAAAAACGAGTGATCATTAGGTGTGTACTCCCCCGTATCATGTGGGTATACCCCCATGCTTTTCCTTTCCACCTTTTGTTTATGTTCCCACCTTCACCGACGGTCAGGAACTTTAGTCATTTTTTTCCTACTAAAATTTAGTGGGTGCGGCTTATACACCGGTGCGCTTTATACTCCGAAAAATGTTGTATTATTGCCTGTTTACATGATATCAGTGTAGAAATATACTAAACCATTCTTCCGTACTTCGTATAAACTACCCTGAACTGTGAAATGTGGTGGAAACACAAACCACACAGGTCTACGGGAACCTTTTAGTTCCAGGAACTTAAAATTCCTGAATTTTTTTCTGTAAAAAGGCCTAAAGTAGCTGTTTTTTCCCTAGTGGGAGAATATCAATAACAAGTGGGCATTAGGTGAATGATGAGCAGAGGCAGAGTTTAGAGTGTTTTCTTTAGCGGTGAAGTGTGTCTCTCTTTACTAGCTTCGTCGAAGCATGTTGCTTTTGTAGCTGTTTCAGCAGATTTGAATTGCTGTTTTGGGTAGTAGATGGGATCTTTGATCCAAGACACAACTTACATTTAACTAAAATGTTCTTTACTTTGTGCTCGACAAAAGAAAAGTAGTGAGAATATCTCCATGTTAAGAAACTCGGCTTCTGGCTCCGCCATGATCTTTTGTTAGTAAACACAGACACAAAACGCGCCTCTTCTTTTCCTTGTGACACAGAAGGACGACATCGCAGAGCTCCAATAAAACACACTCAGATCTTCTGTTTCTAACCGATACTATATAAAAAAATGACGTAAAATAACGCAGTAACGTATCATGTAGTAACAGTAACTGAGTTACTGAATATAAAAAATAACGCGTTAGACTACTAGTTACCGCCATAAATAACGGCGTTACAGTAACACAGGTCTGCGGGAAACTTTTAGTTTAAGTTCCTGGACTTTTTGTGTAAAAAGGCCTATAGTAGCTGTTTTTTCCCCAGTGGAAGAGCATCAATAACTGAGTGATCATTAGGTGTCTACTCCCCCCGTATCATGTGGGTACACCCCCATGCTCTTCATTTCCACCTTTTGTTTATGTTCCCACCTTCACCAACGGTCAGAAACTTTAGTCATTTTTTTCCTACTAAAATTTAGTGGGTGCGGCTTATACACCGGTGCGCTTTATACTCCGAAAAATGTTGTATTATTGCCTGTTTACATGATATCAGTGTAGAAATATACTAAACCATTCTTCCGTACTTCGTATAAACTACCCTGAACTGTGAAATGCGGTGGAAACACAAACCACACAGGTCTACGGGAACCTTTTAGTTCCAGGAACTTAAAATTCCGGAATTTTTTCTGTAAAAAGGCCTAAAGTAGCTGTTTTTTCCCCAGTTGATGAACATCAATGACGAGTGGGCATTAGGTGAATGATGATCACAGGCAGAGTTTAGAGTGTTTTCTTTAGCGGTGAAGTGGGTCTCTCTTTACTAGCTTCGTCGAAGCATGTGGCTTTTGTAGCTGTTTCAGCAGATTTGAATTGCTGTTTTGGGCAGTAGATACGATCTTTGAACCAAGACACAACTTACATTTAACTCAAATGTTCTTTACTTTGTGCTAGACAAAAGAAAAGTAGTGAGAATATCTCCATGTTAAGAAACTCGGCTTCTGGGTCCGCCATGATCTTTTGTTAGTAAACACAGACACAAAGCGCGCCTCTTCTTTTCCTTGTGACACAGAAGGACGACATCGCAGAGCTCCAATAAAACACACTCAGATCTTCTGTTTCTAACCGATTCTATATAAAAAAATAACGTAAAATAAAGCAGTAACGCATCATGTAGTAACAGTAACTGAGTTACTGAATATAAAAAATAATGCGTTAGACTACTAGTTACTGCCGAAAATAACGGCGTTACAGTAACACAGGTCTACCGGAAACTTTTAGTTTAAGTTCCTGGACTTTTTGTGTAAAAAGGCCTTTTGTAGGTGTTTTTTCCCCAGTGGAAGAGCATCAAAAACGAGTGATCATTAGGTGTGTACTCCCCCGTATCATGTGGGTATACCCCCATGCTTTTCCTTTCCACCTTTTGTTTATGTTCCCACCTTCACCGACGGTCAGGAACTTTAGTCATTTTTTTCCTACTAAAATTTAGTGGGTGCGGCTTATAAACCGGTGCGCTTTATACTCCGAAAAATGTTGTATTATTGCCTGTTTACATGATATCAGTGTAGAAATATACTAAACCATTCTTCCGTACTTCGAATAAACTACCCTGAACTGTGAAATGCGGTGGAAACACAAACCACACAGGTCTACGGGAACCTTTTAGTTCCAGGAACTTAAAATTCCTGAATTTTTTTCTGTAAAAAGGCCTAAAGTAGCTGTTTTTTCCCCAGTGGAAGAACATCAATGACGAGTGGGCATTAGGTGAATGATGAGCAGAGGCAGAGTTTAGAGTGTTTTCTTTAGCGGTGAAGTGTGTCTCTCTTTACTAGCTTCGTCGAAGCATGTTGCTTTTGTAGCTGTTTCAGCAGATTTGAATTGCTGTTTTGGGCAGTAGATAGGATCTTTGATCCAAGACACCACTTACATTTAACTAAAATGTTCTTTACTTTGTGCTCGGCCAAAGAAAAGTAGTGAGAATATCTCCATGTTAAGAAACTCTGCTTCTGGCTCCGCCATGATCTTTTGTTAGTAAACACAGACCCAAAGCGCGCCTCTTCTTTTCCTTGTGACACAGAAGGACGACACCGCAGCGCTCCAATAAAACACTCAGATCTTCTGTTTCTAACCGATTCTATATAAAAAATTAACGTAAAATAACGCAGTAACGCATCATGTAGTGACAGTAACCGAGTTATTGAATATAAAAAATAACGCGTTAGACTATATAAAAAATAACGTAAAATAACGCAGTAACGCATCATGTTGTAACGGTAACTGCGTTACTGAATATAAAAAATAACGCGTTAGACTACTAGTTACCGCCAAAAATAACGGCGTTACAGTAACACAGGTCTACGGGAAACTTTTAGTTTAAGTTCCTGGACTTTGTGTGTAAAAAGGCCTATAGTAGCTGTTTTTTCCCCAGTGGAAGAGCATCAATAACTGAGTGATCATTAGGTGTCTACTCCCCCCGTATCATGTGGGTACACCCCCATGCTCTTCATTTCCACCTTTTGTTTATGTTCCCACCTTCACCAACGGTCAGAAACTTTAGTCATTTTTTTCCTACTAAAATTTAGTGGGTGCGGCTTATACACCGGTGCGCTTTATACTCCGAAAAATGTTGTATTATTGCCTGTTTACATGATATCAGTGTAGAAATATACTAAACCATTCTTCCGTACTTCGTATAAACTACCCTGAACTGTGAAATGCGGTGGAAACACAAACCACACAGGTCTACGGGAACCTTTTAGTTCCAGGAACTTAAAATTCCGGAATTTTTTCTGTAAAAAGGCCTAAAGTAGCTGTTTTTTCCCCAGTTGATGAACATCAATGACGAGTGGGCATTAGGTGAATGATGATCACAGGCAGAGTTTAGAGTGTTTTCTTTAGCGGTGAAGTGGGTCTCTCTTTACTAGCTTCGTCGAAGCATGTGGCTTTTGTAGCTGTTTCAGCAGATTTGAATTGCTGTTTTGGGCAGTAGATACGATCTTTGAACCAAGACACAACTTACATTTAACTCAAATGTTCTTTACTTTGTGCTAGACAAAAGAAAAGTAGTGAGAATATCTCCATGTTAAGAAACTCGGCTTCTGGGTCCGCCATGATCTTTTGTTAGTAAACACAGACACAAAGCGCGCCTCTTCTTTTCCTTGTGACACAGAAGGACGACATCGCAGAGCTCCAATAAAACACACTCAGATCTTCTGTTTCTAACCGATTCTATATAAAAAAATAACGTAAAATAAAGCAGTAACGCATCATGTAGTAACAGTAACTGAGTTACTGAATATAAAAAATAATGCGTTAGACTACTAGTTACTGCCGAAAATAACGGCGTTACAGTAACACAGGTCTACCGGAAACTTTTAGTTTAAGTTCCTGGACTTTTTGTGTAAAAAGGCCTTTTGTAGGTGTTTTTTCCCCAGTGGAAGAGCATCAAAAACGAGTGATCATTAGGTGTGTACTCCCCCGTATCATGTGGGTATACCCCCATGCTTTTCCTTTCCACCTTTTGTTTATGTTCCCACCTTCACCGACGGTCAGGAACTTTAGTCATTTTTTTCCTACTAAAATTTAGTGGGTGCGGCTTATAAACCGGTGCGCTTTATACTCCGAAAAATGTTGTATTATTGCCTGTTTACATGATATCAGTGTAGAAATATACTAAACCATTCTTCCGTACTTCGAATAAACTACCCTGAACTGTGAAATGCGGTGGAAACACAAACCACACAGGTCTACGGGAACCTTTTAGTTCCAGGAACTTAAAATTCCTGAATTTTTTTCTGTAAAAAGGCCTAAAGTAGCTGTTTTTTCCCCAGTGGAAGAACATCAATGACGAGTGGGCATTAGGTGAATGATGAGCAGAGGCAGAGTTTAGAGTGTTTTCTTTAGCGGTGAAGTGTGTCTCTCTTTACTAGCTTCGTCGAAGCATGTTGCTTTTGTAGCTGTTTCAGCAGATTTGAATTGCTGTTTTGGGCAGTAGATAGGATCTTTGATCCAAGACACCACTTACATTTAACTAAAATGTTCTTTACTTTGTGCTCGGCCAAAGAAAAGTAGTGAGAATATCTCCATGTTAAGAAACTCTGCTTCTGGCTCCGCCATGATCTTTTGTTAGTAAACACAGACCCAAAGCGCGCCTCTTCTTTTCCTTGTGACACAGAAGGACGACACCGCAGCGCTCCAATAAAACACTCAGATCTTCTGTTTCTAACCGATTCTATATAAAAAATTAACGTAAAATAACGCAGTAACGCATCATGTAGTGACAGTAACCGAGTTATTGAATATAAAAAATAACGCGTTAGACTATATAAAAAATAACGTAAAATAACGCAGTAACGCATCATGTTGTAACGGTAACTGCGTTACTGAATATAAAAAATAACGCGTTAGACTACTAGTTACCGCCAAAAATAACGGCGTTACAGTAACACAGGTCTACGGGAAACTTTTAGTTTAAGTTCCTGGACTTTGTGTGTAAAAAGGCCTATAGTAGCTGTTTTTTCCCCAGTGGAAGAGCATCAATAACGAGTGATCATTAGGTGTGTACTCCCCCGTATCATGTGGGTATACCCCCATGCTCTTCATTTCCACCTTTTGTTTATGTTCCCGCCTTCACCGACGGTCAGGAACTTTAGTCATTTTTTTCCTACTAAAATTTAGTGGGTGCGGCTTATACACCGGTGCGCTTTATACTCCGAAAAATGTTGTATTATTGCCTGTTTACATGATATCAGTGTAGAAATATACTAAACCATTCTTCCGTACTTCGTATAAACTACCCTGAACTGTGAAATGCGGTGGAAATACAAACCACACAGGTCTACGGGAACCTTTTAGTTCCAGGAATTTAAAATCCCTGAATTTTTTTCTGTAAAAAGGCCTAAAGTAGCTGTTTTTTCCCTAGTGGGAGAATATCAATAACAAGTGGGCATTAGGTGAATGATGAGCAGAGGCGAGTTTAGAGTGTTTTCTTTAGCGGTGAAGTGTGTCTCTCTTTACTAGCTTCGTCGAAGCATGTGGCTTTTGTAGCTGTTTCAGCAGATTTGAATTGCTGTTTTGGGCAGTAGATAGGATCTTTGATCCAAGACACAACTTACATTTAACTAAAATGTTCTTTACTTTGTGCTCGACAAAAGAAAAGTAGTGAGAATATCTCCATGTTAAGAAACTCGGCTTCTGGGTCCGCCCTGATCTTTTGTTAGTAAACACAGACACAAAGCGCGCCTCTTCTTTTCCTTGTGACACAGAAGGACGACATCGCAGAGCTCCAATAAAACACGCTCAGATCTTCTGTTTCTAACCGATTCTATATAAAAAATAACGTAAAATAACGCAGTAACGCATCATGTAGTAACAGTAACTGAGTTACTGAATATAAAAAATAACGCGTTAGACTACTAGTTACCGCCGAAAATAACGGCGTTACAGTAACACAGGTCTACGGGAAACTTTTAGTTTAAGTTCCTGGACTTTTTGTGTAAAAAGGCCTATAGTAGCTGTTTTTCCCCAGTGGAAGAGCATCAATAACGAGTGATCATTAGGTCTCTACTCCCCCCGTATCATGTGGGTATACCCCCATGCTCTTCATTTCCACCTTTTGTTTATGTTCCCACCTTCACCGACGGTCAGGAACTTTAGTCATTTTTTTCCTACTAAAATTTAGTGGGTGCGGCTTATACACCGGTGCGCTTTATACTTCGAAATATTTGGTATTATTGCCTGTTTACATGATATCAGTGTAGAAATATACTAAACCATTCTTCCGTACTTCGTATAAACTACCCTGAACTGTGAAATGCGGTGGAAACACAAACCACACAGGTCTACGGGAACCTTTTAGTTCCAGGAACTTGAAATTCCTGAATTTTTTTCTGTAAAAAGGCCTAAAGTAGCTGTTTTTTCCCTAGTGGGAGAATATCAATAACAAGTGGGCATTAGGTGAATGATGAGCAGAGGCAGAGTTTAGAGTGTTTTCTTTAGCGGTGAAGTGTGTGTCTCTCTTTACTAGCTTCGTCGAAGCATGTTGCTTTTGTAGCTGTTTCAGCAGATTTGAATTGCTGTTTTGGGCAGTAGATGGGATCTTTGATCCAAGACACAACTTACACTTAATTAAAATGTTCTTTACTTTGTGCTCGACAAAAGAAAAGTAGTGAGAATTTCTCCATGTTAAGAAACTCGACTTCTGGCTCCGCCATGATCTTTTGTTAGTAAACACAGACACAAAACGCGCCTCTTCTTTCCCTTGTGACACAGAAGGACGACATCGCAGAGCTCCAATAAAACACACTCAGATCTTCTGTTTCTAACCGATACTATATAAAAAAATGACGTAAAATAACGCAGTAACGTATCATGTAGTAACAGTAACTGAGTTACTGAATATAAAAAATAACGCGTTAGACTACTAGTTACCGCCATAAATAACGGCGTTACAGTAACACAGGTCTACGGGAAACTTTTAGTTTAAGTTCCTGGACTTTTTGTGTAAAAAGGCCTATAGTAGCTGTTTTTCCCCCAGTGGAAGAGCATCAATAACGAGTGGGCATTAGGTGAATGATGAGCAGAGGCAGAGTTTAGAGTGTTTTCTTTAGCTCGCTTTCCATTTTCATGTACTCACTGTCCAGGTGCCATTTGCCGTTTGAGGCCCGGTATCATGCTAATTAGCTGCCTGAAAGCGGGTGACTCCACTGTAGAAATAGCCTGCATGTCTTCTAGCACATACGCTGCAATGGCTCTATCAGTGTTGTCCTGGCTAGCGGTCCCTCCGTTAAAATCCAGCCACTGTTGGAGGTGGAGGTGAAGTGTGTCTCTTTTTACTAGCTTCGTCGAAGCATGTTGCTTTTGTAGCTGTTTCAGCAGATTTGAATTGCTGTTTTGGGCAGTAGGTAGGATCTTTGATCCAAGACACAACTTACATTTAACTAAAATGTTCTTTACTTTGTGCTCGGCCAAAGAAAAGTAGTGAGAATATCTCCATGTTAAGAAACTCGGCTTCTGGCTCCGCCATGATCTTTTGTTAGTAAACACAGACACAAAGCGCGCCTCTTCTTTTCCTTGTGACACAGAAGGACGACACCGCAGAGCTCCAATAAAACACACTCAGATCTTCTGTTTCTAACCGATACTATATAAAAAAATTACGTAAAATAACGCAGTAACGCATCATGTAGTAACAGTAACTGAGTTACTGAATACAAGAAATAACGCGTTAGACTACTAGTTACCGCCATAGATAACGGCGTTACAGTAACACAGGTCTACGGGAAACTTTTAGTTTAAGTTCCTGGACTTTTTGTGTAAAAAGGCCTATAGTAGCTGTTTTTTCCCCAGTGGAAGAGCATCAATAACGAGTGGGCATTAGGTGAATGATGAGCAGAGGCAGAGTTTAGAGTGTTTTCTTTAGCTCGCTTTCCATTTTCATGTACTCACTGTCCAGGTGCCATTTGCCGTTTGACGCCCGGTATCATGCTAATTAGCTGCCTGAATGGCTCGATCAATGTTGTCCTGGCTAGCAGTCCCTCCGTTAAAATCCAGCCGCTGTTGGAGGTGGAGGTGAAGTGTGTCTCTTTTTACTAGCTTCGTCTAAGCATGTTGCTTTTGTAGCTGTTTCAGCAGATTTGAATTGCTGTTTTGGGCAGTAGGTAGGATCTTTGATCCAAGACACAACTTACATTTAACTAAAATGTTCTTTACTTTGTGCTCGGCCAAAGAAAAGTAGGGAGAATATCTCCATGTTAAGAAACTCGGCTTCTGGCTCCGCCATGATGCTTTGTTAATAAACACAGACAACCCCCCCCCACACACACACCCACACAAAGCGCACCTCTTCTTTTCCTTGTGACACAGAAGGACGACACCGCAGAGCTCCAATAAAACACACTCAGATCTTCTGTTTCTAACCGATACTATATAAAAAATAACGTAAAATAACACAGTAATGCATCATGTAGTAACGGTAACTGAGTTACAGAATATAAAAAATAACGCGTTAGATTACTAGTTACCGCCGAAAATAACGGCGTTACAGTAACGGGGGTGTCAGTGTGGAAATATAGTAAACCACTCCTCCATACTTCGTATAAACTACCCTGAACTGTGAAATGCGGTGGAAACACAAACCACACAAGTCTACGGGAACCTTTTAGTTCCAGGAACTTAAAATTCCTGAATTTTTTGTGTAAAAAGGCCTATAGTAGCTGTTTTTTCCCCAGTGGAAGAGCATCAATAACGAGTGATCATTAGGTGTCTACTCGCCCGTATCATGTGGGTATACCCCCTGCGAGCATGACGCTCTTCATTACCACTCATGAGGAGGACCAAACACACACACGGCAACACACATGTACACACATACGGTAACGCACATGTACACACACACTTTGCTCGGAGCAGAAGATTTGTGATATGTAAATGCACTTGTATCCCCGCCTGAGGCGATGGAGACAACAAAGGCATGATAAAGACGCCATTTTAGTCGATTTAGCTCCATTTAGCTCCAGGACATGATTAGTAAGGAGCCACGTCAGGTGAGAGGTTGACTGCCGGGGTCCACCAGTGATGGGAGCAGGATGGAGAAGAAGTGGGCGATTAGAAGACAATAAGAAGAGGGATAAAGGAAGAGACATGAATGACATTCCTTCATTCAAAACTGAGCTGAAGTGGCTTTCCATGGTGTGAAGTGGAGGATGAAGAGGGAGGAAGACATGGTGGAGGAAGGCGATAGCTTCCTGTCAGCTGCAGCAGCTTCATTTGCTCTTGTAAGAAGGAGAGCTTTCCTTCTCCATGTCCTTATCTTTGTTGTCCTCCTGGATGTCGGTGTCACACCGTGGGAATTCTGCCCCTGCGCTGTCGCCGACTTGCCAGCACCGCTTTATGCGGTAATCCTGTAATTATGGCAATTATGGGAAGGAGGAGAGTGCAAAGGCGTTTTTTTTTTTTTTGGGGTGGAGGTGCACACCTGATGGCCGTGGAGGTCTTGGAACATCGACCATGAAAAGCCCTCATTTGCATAATTTAAACCAGGGCTGTTGTGACTTGCGTACCACATTGGGCTGAAAGTGTGTGTGTGTGTGTGTGTGTGTGTGTGTGCATGTGTGTGCATGTACATGTCTGTGTGTATATTTACCAGTGACGTGCGGTGAGGTTGATGGCTGGTGAGGCACTGACTTCATCACAGTCAGATTTACAAACATATGAACCCTAAAGAGTATCTTATTCACCATTTGATTGGCAGCAGTTAACGGGTTATGTTTAAAAGCTCATACCAGCATTCTTCCCTGCTTGGCACTCAGCATCAAGGGTTGGAATTGGGGGTTATTAAATCACCGAAAATTATTCCCGGGCGCGGCGCCGCTGCTGCCCACTGCTCCCCTCACCTCCCAGGGGGTGATCAAGGGGATGGGTCAAATGCAGAGGACACATTTCATTACACCTAGTGTGTGTGTGTGACAATCATTGGTACTTTAACTTAACTTTAACTTTACACATACGTAAAAAAGCACATTTAATAAAAAAAAAACCGTCATTATGGTCTTACCTTTACTTATAAAATAAGTCCATGAGCCGCTGTATTAATGCACCCCCTGACGAGAGTGTTATATCAACTAAAGCCCTCACTTAAACGTTCCACGTGCAAGATTGAATCTATTTAAAAAAGTGTAACCGAGGGTTTATAAATGTCGCCTATACTGTATGAAACTACAAAATAACAAACACGGAGGCTCCAGTTTACACGAGGACCACTTTATTTACCTTCTTTCAAAAACTTCCGCTCCACTTCAACGTGTCATCACTTCCGCTCTTAGCGCCTTCAAAATAAGAGCTCAAGGCATATACTGTATAACAGCGCATAACAGGAACTTAACATCACAAAGAGGAAAGCCCATAAAAATAGGTTACAAAAGTTATTTAATAAGAAGCCAAAAAGTGCAAAAACAATAATGTTCGTGTTGGAGGAGTTGTGAATTAGGTACACCTGCAGTCTGCAGGTGTACCTAATGTTGTGGCCCTGCAGTCATTCACAACTCCAACACGAACATTATTGTTTTTGCACTTTTTGGCTTCTTATGAAATAACTTTTTTAAATAGATTCAATCTTGCACGTGGAAAGTTTAAGTGTGGGCTTTAGTTGATATAACACTCCCGTTAGGGGTTGCCGTGCATTCTACGGCGGGGGTGCAGGAGGCGAGCCTCAGCCTGTGCGTCTTTTGCAGCCGTTTTATGATCGCTCAGCACAAGAAATACTTTACACACATACAGTTGTTGACAAAATACACTGTACATTATATACCTCAGCTAACTAAACTATGGAAATGTATAATATAGTTCATATAGCAATACGGTCTCACTGCACAGCAGGCCAGCAGTTAGCCGAGTCATTGCGCAATCCATGTTGCGGCACTGAGTGACGTGCCTCAACTGGCTGCTGTTCACCGCACCGTCTCTTCTCAGTATTTGAACGGCAAATGTGAAAATTCAGCGATTTTGAATAAAAATAATCTAAAACTGGTGAAGTTAAATGGAAAATAACTTTATAGTATAATCACTGGATACATATAACAATTTCATTAATTTTTTTCTTTTTAAATTTTTTTTCTTTCCATGATGGCAGGTGAGGCCCCGCCTCACCTGCCTCTAGTGACCGCACGTCACTGGTGTGTATGTATATATAGTGTATGTATATGTGTTTATGTATGTATGTATATATATATTGCATGTATGTGTATGTGTGTGTATATATGTGTATGCATATATATGTGTGTGTGTGTGTGTGTGTGTGTGTGTGTGTGTGTGTGTGTGTGTGTGTGTGTGTGTGTGTGTGTGTGTGTGTGTAAACGTGTATGTGTGTGTGTGTGTGTGTGTATATATATATATATATATATATATATATATATATATATACATATATATATATATATATATATATATATATACCGGTATATATATATATATATATATATATATATATGTGTGTGTATATAACCGCATCAGAAAGTCGTCAACCATCCGCAATCCACCCGATCTAACATTTGATCAGAACCGCATCCGCCCGCACCCGCCCGTTGTTATATATCTAATATAGACGATGCAAGGCATTAGTGAGGT
This sequence comes from Nerophis lumbriciformis, assembly GCF_033978685.3. NCBI lineage: Eukaryota > Metazoa > Chordata > Actinopteri > Syngnathiformes > Syngnathidae > Nerophis > Nerophis lumbriciformis. The sequence goes on from NC_084573.2 coordinate 31,406,268, forward strand.
TATAAAGCTTTTGCCTGTTAAAGAAAGGAGACTGATCCAATGCAGCACAAACATTCGCGTGCCACGCTGTCACGACCCAGACGCACACCAGTGCGCAATCATATGGGAGCCGCGCTGAGCGCACCTCCAAGCGCGTCTCGCTGCCGGCGACAGCCGGGTATATGGGGCCGACGCTCCAGCGCCATCCATTTTCAGGGCTAGTTGATTCGGCAGGTGGGTTGTTACACACTCCTTAGCGGGTTCCAACTTCCATGGCCACCGTCCTAGCTGCTGTCTATATCAACCAGGGTGAGTCCCACCCCTTTCGTGAGCGCACTGCGCGCGGAGTGACCCCTGTTACGCGCCCCCGGCAACAGGGGTGGCGGGCAGGTAAGCTGCGCGGGCGGAGCGCGCGGAGTGACCCCTGTTACGAGCCCCCGGCCACGGGAGTGGCGGGCAGGTATGCTGCTTACCTGCTGCGCGTGACGCCAGCCGCGGCGAAGGCGGACGAGGCGAAGGCGGACGAGGCGGGGTGTCGGTGCGGTGGGCGCGGTGGTGACCCTGGACGTGCGTCGGGCCCTTCTCGCGGATCGCCTCAGCTACGGCTCCCGGTGGGGCCCTCTCGGGGGAAGGGGCCTCGGTCCCGGACCCCGGCGAGGCGTCCCTTCTCCGCTCCGTAAAAGTGTCCATCTCTTTTTTTTTTTTTCTTCTGTTGTGGCATATGCTGCAGGTGCCTGCTCGTTTTTCGTATGTGGGTAACAACATTTAACTATGTATATATATTTCCGAATTGGTTTAACTGCCACCCGCCTGAATCTATTTAAAATCAAATTTTTTTTTTTATTTCAACCACCCGACCCGACCCGACCCGCGGATAAAATCTAATTATTTTTAATTTCATCCACCCGATCCGCGGACTCCGCGGTTGTGCCCGCAAACCGCGCATCTCTAATATATACACATACATATGTATGTACATATATGTGTGTGTGTTTATATCTGCATATATATGTGTATTTATATTTGTGTATGTACAGTATATACGTGTATATGTGTGTATATATACCCCTCGCTAGTTTTTTGACGCTGGTATCTTCTGCCAGTATCACCGTCTTTCGATATCACTCAGCTTTTGTGATATCAAATCCTCCTTTTTGCTCCACCACCTCTCTGGTGTTCTTGTTAACCTGAAGAAAAGTGTACCACCGATGACATTTTGGACGTAACTCGTGACAAATAAAAAGTGTGCCAGGACACGGTTGAAGTTCATGGACGTATCCTTCTTGTGGTCCAGCATCAGTGTGGTGGAAGGCAAAGATGAATAATGAAGAGGAAGGATGAGTGTCAGGAGAGGCAGGGGATTAAAGTGGTGTACTGTACCCAAATAGGATTTATGGCGGGTGTAACTGTAAGGGATTACACCACGACACACAAAACAGTCATGTAGTAATCATCTACATGTCACTTCATAAAAGGACTATTTGTTCCATACTCTGTGTTCATCTCAACATATGTTTTTATTAAAAAGCAAGTTTTCACATCTTAAAAGACTTTAATCAATTTGAGTGTGACATTAGTTGGACCACTTCCAGTCTACCTGAAAAGACTGAATTGAACAAAGAGGTGATTTTCTTTGTTATCTATTGTTATTATTTCTGGAAGGAAAAGTGTGAGGTGACTCAGAGACGAAACACGTTTCTGAGTGTGAAACTCTCACTGTTGACTCATCAGCACAAAGCACTGATTAAAAAAACACAATTGTTCTTGGTGTGCAGCTCTTTTTAGTCAACTACACCCGGAGTTAAACACTGTTGAATGTTCTTTTTGCAATTTGTGCGCTGTAACATAGAGGGCGCTAACTAAGGGTGTAAATCTTTGGGGCAACTAACGGTTCAATTCGATTCTGATTCCTGGGTGACGATTCGATTCCGATACGGCTCTCGATTCAACACGATTCTTGCAATGTATTATTAGTTTCATTATTAAAATAATGAAACTATTTCAAAACATTCCTTCTGGTTGCATGGAAGTGGCCTAAAATGCTTCTTATTAAAAATAATAATAATTTTTTTTTTTTAAAAACCCTCCCCCCAAATGTTTATTTATTTTTATAATTTATTTATATATATATATATATATATATATATATATATATATATATATATATATATATATATATATATATATATATATATATATATATATATATATACATATTTTAATTATCAATTTATAATCACATACTTTCAGGACGGCACCAAGAGGGGCGGTATATGCTGGTTGGTAAAGTGGCCGTGCCAGCAACTTGAGGGTTCCAGGTTCGATCCCCGCTTCCGCCATCCTCGTCACTGCCGTTGTGTCCTTGGGCAAGACACTTTACCCACCTGCTCCCAGTGCCACCCACACTGGTTTAAATGTAACTTAGATATTGGGTTTCACTATGTAAAAGCACTTTGAGGCACTAGAGAAAAGCGCTATATAAATATAATTCATCATTTTTAGGTTTAAACATACAACATTTCCTAAAAGCCAACATAAAACGTTAAAACAACAATAACATACTTCCTAGATGGCGCCAAATATCAAAAAACATATTTTTTAGGTTTAAACATACAACATTTCCTAAAAGCCAACATAAAACGTTAAAACAACAATAACATACTTCCTAGATGGCACCAAATATCAAAAAACATAATTTTTAGGTTTAAACATACAACATTAGCTAAAAGCTAGCATAAAACATTAGCATGCTCATACAAGAGACATTAGCATACTTCCAAGATGGTGACAAGTATCAAAAATCATAATTTTTAGATTTAAACATGCACAATTAGCTAAAAGCTAGCATAAAAAAACGTTAGCATACTTCTAAGCTGGTGCCAAGTATCAAAAATCATGTTTTTTTTGTTTTAAACATACAAAATTAGCAAATAGATAGCATAAAAGGTTAGCATGCCACTTATCAAAAATCATGATTTTCGATTTAAACATACATAATTAGGTACAAGCTAGCGTAAAACATTAGCATACTAATACAAGAGATGTTGGCATACTTCCAAGATGGTACCAAGTGTTAACAATCATATTTTTTAGGTTTAAACATACAAAATTAGCTAAAAGCTAGCATGAAACATTAGCACAAGAGACTTTAGCATACTTCCCAGATGGTGACAAGTGTCAAAAATCATACTTTTTAGTTTTAAATATACACATTTAGCTAAAAGCTAGTATAAACGTTAGCATGCTAATACAAGATGTATTAGCATGCTTGGAAGTATTTTAATTTAAGATAAATTAAAATACTTCCAAGTATGCTAATACAAGATAAATTAAAATACTTCCAAGCATGCTAATACAAGATAAATTAAAATACTTCCAAGATGGTGCCAAGTATTAAAAATCATATTTTTTTGTTTTAAACATACACGGTTAGCTAAAATCTAGCATAAAATGTTAGCATACTAATACAAGAGATGTTGGCATACTTCCAAGATGGTACCAAGTGTTAAAAATCATATTTTTTAGGTTTAAACTTACAAAATTAGTTAAAAGCTAGCATGAAACATTAGCATACCAATACAAGAGACTTTAGCATACTTCCAAGATGGTGACAAGTGTCAAAAATCATACTTTTTAGTTTTAAATATACACATTTAGCTAAAAGCTAGTATAAAACGTTAGCATGCTAATACAAGATAAATTAAAATACTTTCAAGATGGTGCCAAGTATTAAAAATCATATTTTTTTGTTTTAAACATACACGGTTAGCTAAAATCTAGCATAAAATGTTAGCATACTAATACAAGAGAAATTAAAATACTTCTAAGTTGGTGCCAAGTATCAAAAATAATAATTTTTAGATTTAAACATACACAATTAGTTAAAAGCTACCATAAAACGTTAGCATGCTAATACAAGAGAAATTAAAATAGTTCTAAGATGGTGCCAAATATCAAAATCATACTTTTTAGTTTTAAATATACACAATTAGCTAAAAGCTAGTATAAAACGTTAGCATGTTAATACAAGATAAATTAAAATACTTCCAAGTTGGTGCCAAGTATCAAAAATCATACTTTTTAGTTTTAAATGTACACAATTAGCTAAAAGCTAGCATAAAACGTTAGCATGCTAATACAAGAGAAATTAAAATACTTCTAAGTTGGTGCCAAGTATCAAAAATAATAATTTTTAGATTTAAACATACACAATTAGTTAAAAGCTACCATAAAACGTTAGCATGCTAATACAAGAGAAATTAAAATAGTTCTAAGTTGGTGCCAAATATCAAAATCATACTTTTTTGTTTTAAATATACACAATTAGCTAAAAGCTAGTATAAAACGTTAGCATGTTAATACAAGATAAATTAAAATACTTCCAAGTTGGTGCCAAGTATCAAAAATCATACTTTTTAGTTTTAAATATACACAATTAGCTAAAAGCTAGCATAAAACGTTAGCATGCTAATACAAGAGACATTAACATACTTCTAAGTTGGTGCCAAGTATCAAAAATAATAATTTTTAGATTTAAACATACACAATTAATTAAATGCTACCATAAAACGTTAGCATGCTAATACAAGAGATATTAAAATAGTTCTAAGTTGGTGCAAAATATCAAAATCATACTTTTTAGTTTTAAATATACACAATTAGCTAAAAGCTAGTATAAAACGTTAGCATGCTGATACAAGATAAATTAAAATACTTCCAAGTTGGTGCCAAGTATCAAAAATCATACTTTTTAGTTTTAAATATACACAATTAGCTAAAAGCTAGCATAAAACGTTACCATGCTAATACAAGAGACATTAGCATACTTCTAAGTTGGTGCCAAGTATCAAAAATAATCATTTTTAGATTTAAACATACACAATTAGTTAAACGCTACCATAAAACGTTAACATGCTAATACAAGAGAAATTAAAATAGTTCTAAGATGGTGCCAAGTATCAAAAATCATACTTTTTAGTTTTAAATATACACAATTAGCTAAAAGCTAGCATAAAACGTTAGCATGCTAATACAAGAGACATTAAAATAGTTCTAAGTTGGTGCCAAATATCAAAATCATACTTTTTAGTTTTAAATATACACAATTAGCTAAAAGCTAGTGTAAAACGTTAGCATGTTAATACAAGATAAATTAAAATACTTCCAAGTTGGTGCCAAGTATCAAAAATCATACTTTTTCGTTTTAAATATACACATTTAGCTAAAAGTTAGCATAAAACGTTAGCATGCTAATACAAGAGACATTAGCATACTTCTAAGTTGGTGCCAAGTATCAAAAATAATAATTTTTAGATTTAAACATACACAATTAGTTGAAAGCTACCATAAAACGTTAGCATGCTAATACAAGAGACATTAAAATAGTTCTAAGTTGGTGCCAAATATCAAAATCATACTTTTTAGTTTTAAATATACACAATTAGCTAAAAGCTAGTGTAAAACGTTAGCATGTTAATACAAGATAAATTAAAATACTTCCAAGTTGGTGCCAAGTATCAAAAATCATACTTTTTCGTTTTAAATATACACATTTAGCTAAAAGCTAGCATAAAACATTAGCATGCTAATACTAGAGATGTTAGCATACTTCCAAGATGGTGCCAAGTGTAAAAAAAATCATACTTTTTAGGTTTAAAAATAATTAGCTCCAAGCTAGCATACAACGTTAGCATGCTAATACAAAAGACATTAGCATACTTCCAAGTTGGCGCCAAGTATTAAAAGTCATAATTTTTAGGTTTAAACATACAAAATTAGCTAAAAGTTAGCATAAAACGTTAGCATGCTAATACAAAAGACATTAGCATACTTCCAAGTTGGCGCCAAGTATTAAAAGTCATAATTTTTAGGTTTAAACACACAAAATTAGCTAAAAGTTAGCATAAAACATTAGCATGCTAATATAAAAGACATTAGCATAATTCCAAGTTGGCGGCAAGTATTAAAAGTCATAATTTTTAGGTTTAAACATACAAAATTAGCTAAAAGTTAGCATAAAACGTTAGCATGCTAATACAAAAGACATTAGCATACTTCCAAGATGGTGCCAAGTATTAAAAGTCATAATTTTTAGGTTTAAACATACAAAATTAGCTAAAAGTTAGCATAAAACGTTAGCATGCTAATACAAAACACATTAGCATACTTCCAAGATGGTGCCAAGTATTAAAAGTCATAATTTTTAGGTTTAAACATACAAAATTAGCTAAAAGTTAGCATAAAATGTTAGCATGCTAATACAAAACACATTAGCATACTTCCAAGTTGGCGCCAAGTATTAAAAGTCATAATTTTTAGGTTTAAACATACAAAATTAGCTAAAAGCTAGCATAAAACGTTAGCATGCTAATACAAAAGACATTAGCATACTTCTAAGATGGTGCCAAGTATTAAAAGTCATAATTTTTAGGTTTAAACATACAAAATTAGCTAAAAGTTAGCATAAAACATTAGCATGCTAATACAAAAGACATTAGCATACTTCCAAGTTGGCGCCAAGTATTAAAAGTCATAATTTTTAGGTTTAAACATACAAAATTAGCTAAAAGCTAGCATAAAACGTTAGCATGCTAATACAAAAGACATTAGCATACTTCCACGTTGGCGCCAAGTATTAAAAGTCATAATTTTTAGGTTTAAACATACAAAATTAGCTAAAAGTTAGCATAAAACGTTAGCATGCTAATACAAAAGACATTAGCATACTTCCAAGATGGTGCCAAGTATTAAAAGTCATAATTTTTAGGTTTAAACATACAAAATTAGCTAAAAGTTAGCATAAAACGTTAGCATGCTAATACAAAACACATTAGCATACTTCCAAGATGGTGCCAAGTATTAAAAGTCATAATTTTTAGGTTTAAACATACAAAATTAGCTAAAAGTTAGCATAAAACGTTAGCATGCTAATACAAAAGACATTAGCATACTTCCAAGATGGTGCCAAGTATTGAAAGTCATAATTTTTAGGTTTAAACATACAAAATTAGCTAAAAGTTAGCATAAAACGTTAGCATGCTAATACAAAACACATTAGCATACTTCCAAGATGGTGCCAAGTATTAAAAGTCATAATGTTTAGGTTTAAACATACAAAATTAGCTAAAAGTTAGCATAAAACGTTAGTATGCTAATACAAAAGACATTAGCATACTTCCACGTTGGTGCCAAGTATTAAAAGTCATAATTTTTAGGTTTAAACATACAAAATTAGCTAAAAGTTAGCATAAAATGTTAGCATGCTAATACAAAACACATTAGCATACTTCCAAGTTGGCGCCAAGTATTAAAAGTCATAATTTTTAGGTTTAAACATACAAAATTAGCTAAAAGCTAGCATAAAACGTTAGCATGCTAATACAAAAGACATTAGCATACTTCTAAGATGGTGCCAAGTATTAAAAGTCATAATTTTTAGGTTTAAACATACAAAATTAGCTAAAAGTTAGCATAAAACATTAGCATGCTAATACAAAAGACATTAGCATACTTCCAAGTTGGCGCCAAGTATTAAAAGTCATAATTTTTAGGTTTAAACATACAAAATTAGCTAAAAGCTAGCATAAAACATTAGCATGCTAATACAAAAGACATTAGCATACTTCTAAGATGGTGCCAAGTATTAAAAGTCATAATTTTTAGGTTTAAACATACACAATTAGCTAAAAGTTAGCATAAAACATTAGCATGCTAATACAAAAGACATTAGCATACTTCCAAGTTGGCGCCAAGTATTAAAAGTCATAATTTTTAGGTTTAAACATACAAAATTAGCTAAAAGCTAGCATAAAACGTTAGCATGCTAATACAAAAGACATTAGCATACTTCCACGTTGGTGCCAAGTATTAAAAGTCATAATTTTTAGGTTTAAACATACAAAATTAGCTAAAAGTTAGCATAAAACGTTAGCATGCTAATACAAAAGACATTAGCATACTTCTAAGATGGTGCCAAGTATTAAAAGTCATAATTTTTAGGTTTAAACATACAAAATTAGCTAAAAGCTAGCATAAAACGTTAGCATGCTAATACAAAAGACATTAGCATACTTCCACGTTGGTGCCAAGTATTAAAAGTCATAATTTTTAGGTTTAAACATACAAAATTAGCTAAAAGTTAGCATAAAACGTTAGCATGCTAATACAAAAGACATTAGCATACTTCTAAGATGGTGCCAAGTATTAAAAGTCATAATTTTTAGGTTTAAACATACAAAATTAGCTAAAAGCTAGCATAAAACGTTAGCATGCTAATACAAAAGACATTAGCATACTTCCACGTTGGTGCCAAGTATTAAAAGTCATAATTTTTAGGTTTAAACATACAAAATTAGCTAAAAGTTAGCATAAAACATTAGCATGCTAATACAAAAGACATTAGCATACTTCCAAGTTGGCGCCAAGTATTAAAAGTCATAATTTTTAGGTTTAAACATACAAAATTTGCTAAAAGTTAGCATAAAACATTAGCATGCTAATACAAAAGACATTAGCATACTTCCAAGTTGGCGCCAAGTATTAAAAGTCATAATTTTTAGGTTTAAACATACAAAAGTTGCTAAAAGTTAGCATAAAACGTTAGCATGCTAATACAAAAGACATTAGCATACTTCCAAGATGGTGCCAAGTATTAAAAGTCATAATTTTTAGGTTTAAACATACAAAATTAGCTAAAGGTTAGCATAAAACGTTAGCATGCTAATACAAAAGACATTAGCATACTTCCAAGTTGGCGCCAAGTATTAAAAGTCATAATTTTTAGGTTTAAACATAATTAGCTCCAAGCTAGCATACAACATTAGCATGCTAATACAAAAGACATTAGCATACTTCCAAGTTGGCGCCAAGTATTAAAAGTCATAATTTTTAGGTTTAAACATACAAAATTTGCTAAAAGTTAGCATAAAACGTTAGCATGCTAATACAAAAGACATTAGCATACTTCCAAGATGGTGCCAAGTATTAAAAGTCATAATTTTTAGGTTTAAACATACAAAATTAGCTAAAAGTTAGCATAAAACGTTAGCATGCTAATACAAAAGACATTAGCATACTTCCAAGATGGCGCCAAGTATTAAAAGTCATAATTTTTAGGTTTAAACATACAAAATTAGCTAAAAGCTAGCATAAAACATTAGCATGCTAATACTAGAGATGTTAGCATACTTCCAAGATGGTGCCAAGTGTAAAAAAATCATAATTTTTAGGTTTAAACATAATTACCTCCAAGCTAGCATACAACGTTAGCATGCTAATACAAAAGACATTAGCATACTTCCAAGTTGGCGCCAAGTATTAAAAGTCATAATTTTTAGGTTTAAACATAATTAGCTCCAAGCTAGCATGTAACATTAGCATGCTAATACAAAAGACATTAGCATACTTCCAAGTTGGCGCCAAGTATTAAAAGTCATAATTTTTAGGTTTAAACATACAAAATTAGCTAAAAGTTAGCATAAAACGTTAGCATGCTAATACAAAAGACATTAGCATACTTCCAAGATGGTGCCAAGTATTAAAAGTCATAATTTTTAGGTTTAAACATAATTAGCTCCAAGCTAGCATACAACATTAGCATGCTAATACAAAAGACATTAGCATACTTCCAAGTTGGCGCCAAGTATTAAAAGTCATAATTTTTAGGTTTAAACATACAAAATTAGCTAAAAGTTAGCATAAAACGTTAGCATGCTAATACAAAAGACATTAGCATACTTCCAAGTTGGCGCCAAGTATTAAAAGTCATAATTTTTAGGTTTAAACATACAAAATTAGCTAAAAGTTAGCATAAAACGTTAGCATGCTAATACAAAAGACATTAGCATACTTCCAAGATGGTGCCAAGTATTAAAAGTCATAATTTTTAGGTTTAAACATACAAAATTAGCTAAAAGTTAGCATAAAACGTTAGCATGCTAATACAAAAGATAATTAGCATACTTCCAAGATGGTGCCAAGTATTACAAGTCATAATTTTTAGGTTTAAACATACAAAATTAGCTAAAAGCTAGCATAAAACATTAGCATGCTAATACTAGAGATGTTAGCATACTTCCAAGATGGTGCCAAGTGTAAGAAAATCATAATTTTTAGGTTTACACATACAGGTAATTAGCTCCAAGCTAGCATACAACGTTAGCATGCTAATACAAAACACATTAGCATACTTCCAAGTTGGCGCCAAGTATTAAAAGTCATAATTTTTAGGTTTAAACATAATTAGCTCCAAGCTAGCATACAACATTAGCATGCTAATACAAAAGACATTAGCATACTTCCAAGTTGGCGCCAAGTATTAAAAGTCATAATTTTTAGGTTTAAACATACAAAATTAGCTAAAAGTTAGCATAAAACGTTAGCATGCTAATACAAAAGACATTAGCATACTTCCAAGATGGTGCCAAGTATTAAAAGTCATAATTTTTAGGTTTAAACATACAAAATTTGCTAAAAGTTAGCATAAAACGTTAGCATGCTAATACAAAAGACATTAGCATACTTCTAAGATGGTGCCAAGTATTAAAAGTCATAATTTTTAGGTTTAAACATACAAAATTAGCTAAAAGCTAGCATAAAACGTTAGCATGCTAATACAAAACACATTAGCATACTTCCAAGATGGTGCCAAGTATTAAAAGTCATAATTTTTAGGTTTAAACATACAAAATTAGCTAAAAGTTAGCATAAAACGTTAGCATGCTAATACAAAAGACATTAGTATACTTCCAAGTTGGCGCCAAGTATTAAAAGTCATAATTTTTAGGTTTAAACACACAAAATTAGCTAAAAGTTAGCATAAAACATTAGCATGCTAATACAAAAGACATTAGCATAATTCCAAGTTGGCGGCAAGTATTAAAAGTCATAATTTTTAGGTTTAAACATACAAAATTAGCTAAAAGTTAGCATAAAACGTTAGCATGCTAATACAAAAGACATTAGCATACTTCCAAGATGGTGCCAAGTATTAAAAGTCATAATTTTTAGGTTTAAACATACAAAATTAGCTAAAAGTTAGCATAAAACGTTAGCATGCTAATACAAAACACATTAGCATACTTCCAAGATGGTGCCAAGTATTAAAAGTCATAATTTTTAGGTTTAAACATACAAAATTAGCTAAAAGTTAGCATAAAACGTTAGCATGCTAATACAAAAGACATTAGCATACTTCCAAGTTGGCGCCAAGTATTAAAAGTCATAATTTTTAGGTTTAAACACACAAAATTAGCTAAAAGTTAGCATAAAACATTAGCATGCTAATACAAAAGACATTAGCATAATTCCAAGTTGGCGGCAAGTATTAAAAGTCATAATTTTTAGGTTTAAACATACAAAATTAGCTAAAAGTTAGCATAAAACGTTAGCATGCTAATACAAAAGACATTAGCATACTTCCAAGATGGTGCCAAGTATTAAAAGTCATAATTTTTAGGTTTAAACATACAAAATTAGCTAAAAGTTAGCATAAAACGTTAGCATGCTAATACAAAACACATTAGCATACTTCCAAGATGGTGCCAAGTATTAAAAGTCATAATTTTTAGGTTTAAACATACAAAATTAGCTAAAAGTTAGCATAAAACGTTAGCATGCTAATACAAAAGACATTAGCATACTTCCAAGTTGGCGCCAAGTATTAAAAGTCATAATTTTTAGGTTTAAACACACAAAATTAGCTAAAAGTTAGCATAAAACATTAGCATGCTAATACAAAATACATTAGCATAATTCCAAGTTGGCGGCAAGTATTAAAAGTCATAATTTTTAGGTTTAAACATACAAAATTAGCTAAAAGTTAGCATAAAACGTTAGCATGCTAATACAAAACACATTAGCATACTTCCAAGTTGGCGCCAAGTATTAAAAGTCATAATTTTTAGGTTTAAACATACAAAATTAGCTAAAAGTTAGCATAAAACGTTAGCATGCTAATACAAAACACATTAGCATACTTCCAAGTTGGCGCCAAGTATTAAAAGTCATAATTTTTAGGTTTAAACATACAAAATTAGCTAAAAGTTAGCATAAAACGTTAGCATGCTAATACAAAAGACATTAGCATACTTCCAAGATGGCGCCAAGTATTAAAAGTCATAATTTTTAGGTTTAAACATACAAAATTAGCTAAAAGTTAGCATAAAACGTTAGCATGCTAATACAAAAGACATTAGCATACTTCCAAGTTGGCGCCAAGTATTAAAAGTCATAATTATTAGGTTTAAACATACAAAAGTTGCTAAAAGTTAGCATAAAACGTTAGCATGCTAATACAAAAGACATTAGCATACTTCCAAGATGGTGCCAAGTATTAAAAGTCATAATTTTTAGGTTTAAACATACAAAATTAGCTAAAGGTTAGCATAAAACGTTAGCATGCTAATACAAAAGACATTAGCATACTTCCAAGTTGGCGCCAAGTATTAAAAGTCATAATTTTTAGGTTTAAACATAATTAGCTCCAAGCTAGCATACAACATTAGCATGCTAATACAAAAGACATTAGCATACTTCCAAGTTGGCGCCAAGTATTAAAAGTCATAATTTTTAGGTTTAAACATACAAAATTTGCTAAAAGTTAGCATAAAACGTTAGCATGCTAATACAAAAGACATTAGCATACTTCCAAGATGGTGCCAAGTATTAAAAGTCATAATTTTTAGGTTTAAACATACAAAATTAGCTAAAAGTTAGCATAAAACGTTAGCATGCTAATACAAAAGACATTAGCATACTTCCAAGATGGCGCCAAGTATTAAAAGTCATAATTTTTAGGTTTAAACATACAAAATTAGCTAAAAGCTAGCATAAAACATTAGCATGCTAATACTAGAGATGTTAGCATACTTCCAAGATGGTGCCAAGTGTAAAAAAAATCATAATTTTTAGGTTTAAACATAATTACCTCCAAGCTAGCATACAACGTTAGCATGCTAATACAAAAGACATTAGCATACTTCCAAGTTGGCGCCAAGTATTAAAAGTCATAATTTTTAGGTTTAAACATAATTAGCTCCAAGCTAGCATGTAACATTAGCATGCTAATACAAAAGACATTAGCATACTTCCAAGTTGGCGCCAAGTATTAAAAGTCATAATTTTTAGGTTTAAACATACAAAATTAGCTAAAAGTTAGCATAAAACGTTAGCATGCTAATACAAAAGACATTAGCATACTTCCAAGATGGTGCCAAGTATTAAAAGTCATAATTTTTAGGTTTAAACATAATTAGCTCCAAGCTAGCATACAACATTAGCATGCTAATACAAAAGACATTAGCATACTTCCAAGTTGGCGCCAAGTATTAAAAGTCATAATTTTTAGGTTTAAACATACAAAATTAGCTAAAAGTTAGCATAAAACGTTAGCATGCTAATACAAAAGACATTAGCATACTTCCAAGTTGGCGCCAAGTATTAAAAGTCATAATTTTTAGGTTTAAACATACAAAATTAGCTAAAAGTTAGCATAAAACGTTAGCATGCTAATACAAAAGACATTAGCATACGTCCAAGATGGTGCCAAGTATTAAAAGTCATAATTTTTAGGTTTAAACATACAAAATTAGCTAAAAGTTAGCATAAAACGTTAGCATGCTAATACAAAAGATAATTAGCATACTTCCAAGATGGTGCCAAGTATTAAAAGTCATAATTTTTAGGTTTAAACATACAAAATTAGCTAAAAGCTAGCATAAAACATTAGCATGCTAATACTAGAGATGTTAGCATAC
>NC_084573.2:31427500-31590000 GCF_033978685.3 Nerophis lumbriciformis
TTTGGTTCTCGGGGCATGGTACAATTAGCATTTTACTGTGCTAACATTAGCATGGTAGCATTTTAAATCTAATCTAGCAAAGTATGTCATCTGTTACGGCTCAGACTCCTGAGCCGGAGTTTCCTCTCCGCTGCGGGCGCACCTCCGCACAGCTGCAGGAGATCTGTAATCTGCGCACCTGCCTGGGATGAACGAGCTGCCTTCATAAGCTCTCACAACCTGCCATGCGGCGCCGGAGTATAGTCTTCTGTTGGCGTACAGTAAGCGATCATCCTGCTTGATGCAATCCTGCTCTCTCTGTGTTTTGCCCCTCCGTGTTCTCAGTGTGTTTTCTTGTGTCGTCCCCGCAGTACCCTCCGTCGCCTGGAAAGTGAGCTGTGCGTCTCACTTTTCCCCGGATCTCCCTCTGGACTCTGGACTGCCTCCCTCGATCCTTGACTTCCCTGGCTTTGGACTCTGACTTGTAGACTTCTCTCTCTGGACTTCCTCGTATCTCGTTCAACATTTACGGTAACACTCAACAGCTAATCTACAACACATAGCCTTACACCATACACACTCTTGGATTTTGTCACACTTTCATTTCCTTAGTTAGTATATTTAGCGTTGTTTAATTATTATTATATATATGGTCTATATATCTTGGTTGACAAGACTCTGCAGCATCGCGTGGACATCGGGGGCGGTACCTCTGGATTGGCAGACCGGGGTGGTGGTTCCTCTCTTTAAGAAGGGGAACCGGAGGGTGTGTTCTAACTATCGTGGGATCACACTCCTCAGCCTTCCCGGTAAGGTCTATTCAGGTGTACTGGAGAGGAGGCTACGCCGGATAGTCGAACCTCGGATTCAGGAGGAACAGAGTGGTTTTCGTCCTGGTCGTGGAACTGTGGACCAGCTCTATACTCTCGGCAGGGTACTTGAGGGTGCATGGGAGTTTGCCCAACCAGTCTACATGTGCTTTGTGGACTTGGAGAAGGCATTCGACCGTGTCCCTCGGGAAGTCCTGTGGGGAGTGCTCAGAGAGTATGGGGTATCGGACTGTCTGATTGTGGCGGTCCGCTCCCTGTATGATCAGTGTCAGAGCTTGGTCCGCATTGCCGGCAGTAGGTCGGACACGTTTCCAGTGAGGGTTGGACTCCGCCAAGGCTGCCCTTTGTCACCGAATCTGTTCATAACTTTTATGGACAGAATTTCTAGGCGCAGTCAAGGCGTTGAGGGGATCCGGTTTGGTGGCTGCAGGATTAGGTCTCTGCTTTTTGCAGATGATGTGGTCCTGATGGCTTCATCTGGCCAGGATCTTCAGCTATCACTGGATCGGTTCGCAGCCGAGTGTGAAGCGACTGGGATGAGAATCAGCACCTCCAAGTCAGAGTCCATGGTTATCGCCCGGAAAAGGGTGGAATGCCATCTTCGGGTTGGGGAGGAGACCCTGCCCCAAGTGGAGGAGTTCAAGTACCTCGGAGTCTTGTTCACGAGTGAGGGAAGAGTGGATCGTGAGATCGACAGGCGGATCGGTGCGGCATCTTCAGTAATGCGGACGCTGTATCGATCCGTTGTGGTGAAGAAGGAGCTGAGCCGGAAGGCAAAGCTCTCTATTTACCGGTCGATCGACGTTCGCATCCTCACCTATGGTCATGAGCTTTGGGTTATGACCGAAAGGACAAGATCACGGGTACAAGCGGCCGAAATGAGTTTCCTCCGCCGGGTGGCGGGGCTCTCCCTTAGAGATAGGGTGAGAAGCTCTGTCATCCGGGGGGAGCTCAAAGTAAAGCCGCTGCTCCTCCACATCGAGAGGAGCCAGATGAGGTGGTTCGGGCATCTGGTCAGGATGCCACCCGATCGCCTCCCTCGGGAGGTGTTTAGGGCACGTCCGACCGGTAGGAGGCCTCGGGGAAGACCCAGGACACGTTGGGAAGACTATGTCTCCCGGCCGGCCTGGGAACGCCTCGGGATACCCCGGGAGGGGCTGGACGAAGTGGCTGGGGAGAGGGAAGTCTGGGCTTTCCTGCTTAGGCTGCTGCCCCCGCGACCCGACCTCGGATAAGCGGAAGAAGATGCATGGATGGATGGATGGTCTATGTATATATATATATATAATAAATACATAAAGCTATACCACCCCCTGGTGTCAGTTGACGTCACCTCCCCTCTGTAACCATAACATCATTACTGCTAACTATAACCAGGATATTGTTAGCATAGTATTGTTAGAACGCGAGCTTTGGAGCTCATTTTGCTCATATTATTTGTTACTTGACGCTATCTGGCCAGCATGCTAACTCTTAGCAGTTCAGTTTCAGCATTCACATGAAATTTCTAAAAGAAAAAAATTTATATATTGTATACGCCGTAGCGTATTTTGCGCGTTGTAATCTGTCAAGGGGAGCGGCCCTGTCAGAAAGCATCCTACCGTGTTGCCATGGCGACGACATTAGCGCCGCGCGAAGGTCACCGGCGCGCGAGCTCCCCCCCCCCACCCCGCTCCCGCTGGGCAGCTGTCACCGATGACACACGGCGAAAAGCCACGGCAACACACACCCATTCAATCTGCGGTGTTCATTACCGACTAGTTCGCGCCGTTGCCGGGAAGCAGGCAAGGTTTTGTGTTGCCACGGGAGACGGCTGATGCTGCGGCTCAGGCGAGCGTTGATTTCATTGGCTGTTTTATTCAGGGGGGGGGGGGGTTTAAGCCATCGGAGATGTATCGCGCCAAAAGTGTGTTCTATTTTTATTGAGTCCGGGGATAAGAATTTAAGAAGCACAGGACACACACACACACACACACACACACACACACACACACACACACACACACACACACACACACACACACACACATACATGTCTTGCCTACTTTGTGTGGACCCACGTTTGGTTAGTACAGGGGTCGGCAACCCAAAATGTTGAAAGAGCCATATTGGACCAAAAATACAAAAACAAATCTGTCTGGAGCCGCAACAAATTAAAAGCCATATTACATACAGATAGTGTGTCATGAGATATAAATTGAATTACGAGGACTTAAAGGAAACTAAATGACCTCAAATATAGCTACAAACGAGGCATAATGATGCAATATGTACATATAGCTAGCCTAAATAGCATGTCAGCATCAATTAGCTTGCAGTCATGCAGTGACCAAATATGTCTGATTAGCACTCCACACAAGCCAATAACATCAACAAAACTCACCTTTGTGCATTCATGCACAACGTTAAAAGTTTGGTGGACAAAATGAGACAGAAAAAGAAGTGGCATAAAACACGTCCTAGAAAGTCGGAGAAAGTTATACAAGTAAACAAACTACGGTGAGTTCAAGGACCGCCAGTAGTAGTAGGACAAAACGGCACTCACCAAATACTCGACTCAGTGAAGCATGTTTAATATAAACAGTGTGCTTTGTAGCAATTAGGGAGGTTTGTGTCATGTTTGTCCTCCTACAGAAACCATATTAAAACAAACAAAAAAAAATTTCCCCTCATCTTTTTCCATTTTTCATACATTTTTGAAAAAGCGCCAGAGAGCCACTAGGGCGGCGCTAAAGAGCCGCATGCGGCTCTAGAGCCGCGGGTTGCCGACCCCTGGGTTAGTAGGTTATGAGGGCCCCCCTTTCCACTATAGCTAGAATGATGAAAAAAAATATCTAGCACTAGATGGGAGTAGAGAGTTGCAACCTCACTTCAGAATGCAAAACACACAAAGTAAAACAAATATTTTACTTCTGTAGTTGTGAGGACCAGGCAAATGTCCTCACAAGTCAAATGGTCCTCACAGAAAGGGTGGTTTGTCAAGTGTATGTCCACACAAGGATGTTGAGACAAGTACACACACACACACACACACACACACACACACTCACACATGCACCTTACCTTCTTGAGACCTCCGAATAATGCCTACCTCTTTAGGACCACCCTTTCTAGATACTATATAAAGATGTGTATTTACAACATTAATAATATATACATACTATGCAAATATAAAAAAAGCTTGTTGTGAAAAATGAGTTGGGATTTCACAAGAAAAAGGTCACAATTTTGCAAGAAAAACTGAGCATTTGTGCGATACGATGACAAAACTTGGAATGTTACTCAATAACAGTCGCAATTTGACAAGAAAAGCAAAACATTTTGGCAATTTTATGAAAAGAGTCGCAATTTTACTCGACTAAAGTCACCATTTGTATAAGAAAACTTATACATTTTGGCAATATTATAATAATCGGAATTTTACCTGGCAAAATTATGACAAAAGTCATAATTTTACTCAAAAAATGTCACTATTTTTATTTCACTTGAAATTTTTCGAATTAGTGATTGTACTGCAAAAAAAAGAAAAAAGAAAAGGGGATTACTCCCTTTATGTGTATATGTATGTATGTATGTATATATATGTATATATATTTATATGTGTGTGTATATATACTTCATATATATATATGTATGTATATATATATATATATATATATATATATATATATATATATGTATCTGTTTATATTTTATTTTATTTCTGATTATTATTATTACCATATTTTTCGTACTATAAGTCGCAGTTTCTTTCATAGTTTGGCTGGGCTCCAGTGCGACTTATATATGTTTTTTTCCTTTTTTATTATGCAATTTCGGCAGGTGCGGCTTATACTCCGGTGCGACTTATACTCCGAAAAATAGGGTATTAATGTATTATTATTTATTTTCTTTTTTTCTTTGTTCATTTAATCGATGTATTTGTAGATATTACTCTGTTTTTTTTGTTTTCTTTTTTTCTTTTTTTGGGGGGGTGGGTGGTATGGGTGGGATATAAACAGAAATATTTTGACATTTAGGGCAGACAATAGATATATGCTTTATGTGAATATGATGTAATGGATAGGAATGTCTGATGCTGGATGTCAATAAAAATAAAATGAAAAAAAATAAATAAATAAAAAAGTCACTATTTTACAAGAACAAAAAAAATTGCCAATATTGTGATAAAAGTCAGAAATGACTTTGGTCACCATTTTCCAATAAAAAGTAATACCTTTACATAAAAAAAGTTATAATTTTACGAGAAAATATTGCAATATTACAGAAACAGAAATAACATGAGAGATTGTTCCCAATTTTATAAGAAAGAAGTCGACACATTGTGAGAAAAAGACTGCTTTCAGTTATTTTTGTAATTTTTTTTTTTGGAATTGTTTTTTAATCTTCATTATTTACTTCACGTTATGACAGTATGTCTCTATATACATGTTTTTTTTAAATATTTTTTTAATTAATTTTGGCCAAAGGGGGCGCATTTGTTATTACATATGTTGTCCAGAGGGGGAGCACTTCAAATTTTTACACACACTTGTTATTTCATATGTTGTCCAGAGGGGGGCGCACTTTTAAAACCGTCCATCCATCCATCCATTTTTTTTTTACCGCTTGTCCCTTTCGGGGTCA
This sequence comes from Nerophis lumbriciformis, assembly GCF_033978685.3. NCBI lineage: Eukaryota > Metazoa > Chordata > Actinopteri > Syngnathiformes > Syngnathidae > Nerophis > Nerophis lumbriciformis. Next base: position 31,432,936 of record NC_084573.2, read on the forward strand.
CGGGGGGTGCTGAAGCCTATCTCAGCTGCATTCTGGCGGAAGGCGTCGTACACCCTGGACAAGTCTCCACCTCATACCGACAAAGTCAATTTTGAAAAATCCCTCCTTTTTGGGACCACCCTAATTTTGATAGATTTCACCAGCAGGGGTGCAAATGAGACATTCTCCATTAGATGCAATGGTTTTCCGTATTGGGACCATGATTTATGTCCTAACTTGTTCACCGGTCCTCATATGGAAGGTACTTTTCCTTGTTGATGTCTCAAGAAGGGTAGAAATACAACACACACACACACACACACACACACACACACACACACACACACACACACACACACACACACACACACACACACACACACGCACACTTCTCAGCAGGTTCAGAGGCTCATTAGAGTTCTTCCAGCTGTCTGGAGAGGATCTGTGGGACGTCGCCATCACTTACCTCAACTACACAGGGATCTAACTCCACCATCACACACACACACACACACACACACACACACACACACACACACATGTACGGGAGATCAGTGTAACGTGTGCAGTCTTTTTCCACAGTGGAGGTTGCTGGTTGGATGATGAATGTTTGCTAACAGAGTGACAGTCAGCGAAGCAAAGACAGGAAGTGGTCATAAAAAGGAACACAAAGCCTCCGGATTGTTCCACTCAAGGTCTCTGAGGTCGGACTCATTACATTTTGACGAATGTTGAAGTTGAAGTTAAAGTAGCACTGATTGTCACACACAGACTAGTTGTGGTGAAATTACTCTCTGCGTTTGACCCATCCCCTTGTTCCACGCGCTGGGAGGTGAGGGGAGCAGTGAGTAGCAGCGGTGGCCGCGCTGGGGAATCATTTTGGTGATTAAACCCCTGGAATAAAACATTAATGGCCCGAGTTTGGGATACATTTTGCTTTACAGACCATATTCCAGAAACTTTTTCTCTTAAACATGTATTATACATTTTTTATGAATAATTAATAATATTATTTATTACAATATAATTTTTTTTAATAATAATTAATATTATTTAAATTATTTGTTATATTATTTATTATTTTCAATAATAAAATATTATTTATAATGATTAGTATTTATTAAAATATCATTTGTTTCGATAATAAATAATATTTATAATTAATATTTATTAATGTATTTTTTATATATAAATATTATCACAATTAATATGTATTGTATTTTTTTAAATAATTAATATTATCTATATTTAATATTTAACTATATTGTTATTTAGTAACCCCCCCTAGTGGGGGGGTTACTCACATATGCGGTCCTCTCCAAGGTTTCTCATAGTCATTCACATCGACGTCCCACTGGGGTGAGTTTTTCCTTGCTTTTATGTGGGCTCTGTACCGAGGATGTCGTGGTGGCTTGTGCAGCCCTTTGAGACACTTGTGATTTAGGGCTGTATAAATAAACATTGATTGATTGATTGATTGAAATAATGAATACTATTTTAATTAATATTATTTATTATATTATTAAATTTTTTGATGATGAATAATATTATTTATAGTTAATATTTATTATATTATTAATATTATTTATTATATTTTTAAATGTTTTGATAATAAATAATATTACTTTATTATTAATATTTATTGCATTATTATTTATTAATTGTATGAATATTATTATTTATATTTAATATTATTTATTATATTATTATAATAAATATTCAAAATATATCATAATATTAATATTTATTATATTATTATTTATCTTCTATAGTAAAAAATATTTATAATTAATATTATTTATCATAATACTTTTTTACATAATTGATATTATTTATAGTTAATATTTATTATATATATATATATATATTTTTTTTTATTACTAAATAATATTATTTATAAACAATATTATTTACATCCATCCATTTTCTACCGCTTGGGGTCGCTGGGGGTGTTGGAGCCTATCTCAGCTGCATTTGGGGCGGAAGGCGGAGTACACCCTTGGACAAGTCGCCAGCTCATCGCAGGGCCTAATATTATTTATTACATTATTTTTTATTTACACAACTATAATATTCGCAATACCTGGGAATCAATACCAGTACTCAATAGTACCAATTTTTGGATGGATGGATGTTTTTAATGACAAAATCACTTTTTTTTTATTGCAACATGTAAAAATGAGCTGACTATGATAAATGCTGTCCAGTTGTTGTATCTTCTTTTATTATCACAATTCCGAGAAATAATCATTAACTTAGAATTTAATGGCAGCAACACATTGCAAAAAAGTTGGCACAGGGGCATTTTTACCACTGTGTTACATGGCCTTTCCTTTTAACAACACTGAGTAAACGTTTGGGAACTGAGGAGACACATTTTTTAAGCTTCTCAGGTGGAATTCTTTCCCATTCTTGTTTTATGTACAGCTTAAGTTGTTCAACAGTCCGGGGGTCTCCGTTGTCGTATTTTACTCTTTATAATGCGCCACACATTTTCAATGGGAGACAGGTCTGGACTACAGGCAGGCCAGTCTAGTACCCGCACTCTTTTACTATGAAGCCACGTTGATGTAACACGTGGCTTGGCATTGTCTTGCTGAAATAAGCAGGGGCGTCCATGATAACGTTGCTTGGATGGCAACATATGTTGCTCCAAAATCTGTATGTACCTTTCAGCATTAATGGTGCCTTCACAGATGTGTAAGTTACCCATCTGTGGTACACCCCCATACCATCACAGATGCTGGCTTTTCAACTTTGCGCCTATAACAGTCCGGATGGTTCTTTTCCTCTTTGCTCCGGAGGACACAACGTCCACAGTTTCCAAAAACAATTTGAAATGTGGACTCGTCAGACCACAGAACACTTAGTCCATCTTAGACGAGCTCGGGCCCAGCAAAGCCGGCGGCGTTTCTGGGTGTTGTTGATAAATGGCTTTCGCTTTGCATAGTTGAGTTTTAACTTGCACTTACAGATGTAGCGAAAAACTGGAGTTACTGACAGTGGTTTTGTGAAGTGTTCCTGACTCTGAGCCCATGTGGGGATATCCTTTACAGACTGATGTCGGTTTTTGATGTCGTACCACCTGAGGCATCGAAGGTCCATAATATCATCGCTTACGTACAGCCATTTCTCCAGATTCTCTGAACCTTTTAAAGATATTACGGATGGTAGATGGTGAAATCCCTAAATTCCTTGCAATAGCTGGTTGAGAAATGCTGTTCTTAAGCTGTTGGACAATTTGCTCACGCATTTGTTCACAAAGTGGTGACCCTCGCCCCATCCTTGTTTGTGAATGACTGAGCATGGAAGCTGCTTTTATACCCAATCATGGCACCCACCTGTTGCCTGTCCACCTGTGGGATGTTCCAAATAAGTGTTTGATGAGCATTCCTCAACTTTCTCTGTCTTTTTTGCCACTTGTGCCAGCTTTTTTCGGAACATGTTGCAGGCATCAGATTCCAAATGAGCTAATATTTGCAAAAAATAACAACGTTTTCCAGTTCGAACTTTAAGTATCTTGTCTTTGCAGTCTATTCATTTGAATATAGGTTGAAAAGTAGGATTGTCCGATAATGGCTTTTTGCCGATATCCGATATTCCGATATTGTCCAACTCTTTAATTACCGATACCGATATCAACCGATACCGATATCAATCGATATATACAGTCGTGGAATTAACACATTATTATGCCTAATTTGGACAACCAGGTATGGTGAAGATAAGGTACTTTAAAAAAAATATATATTGTCTAACTCTTTTATTACCGATACAGATATCAACCGATACAGATATATACAGTCGTGGAATTAACACATTATTATGCCTAATTTGGACAACCAGATATGGTGAAGATAAGGTCCTTTTTTTTTAAATATTAATAAAATAAAATAAGATAAATAAATTAAAAACATTTTCTTGAATAAAAAAGAAAGTAAAACAATATAAAAACAGTTACATAGAAACTAGTAATTAATGAAAATGAGTCAAATTAACTGCTAAAGGTTAGTACTATTAGTGGACCAGCAATCATGTGTGCTTACAAACTGTATCCCTTGCAGACTGTATTGATATATATTGATATATAATGTAGGAACCAGAATAATAATAACAGAAAGAAACAACCCTTTTGTGTGAATGAGTGTAAATGGGGGATGGAGATTTTTTGGGTTGGTGCACTAATTGTAAGTGTATCTTGTGTTTTTTTATATTGATTTAATTTAAAAAAAAAAACATACCGATAATTTAAAAAAACGATACTGATAATTTCCGATATTACATTTTAATGCATTTATCGGCCGATAATATCGGCCTGCCGATATTATCGGCCGATAAATGCCGACATTATCGGTCGATAAATGCCGATTTCATCTCTATTGAGGTTTTTTGGGTTGATGCACTAATTGTAAGTGTATCTTGTGTTTTTTTATGTTGATTTAATTTAAAAAAAAACAAAAAAACAAAACAAAAACATACCAATAATAAAAAAAACGATACTGATAATTTCCGATATTACATTTTAATGCATTTATTGGCCGACAATATCGGCCTGCCGATATTATCGGCCGATAAATGCCGATATTATCGGTCGATAAATGCCGATTTCATCTCTATTGAGGTTTTTTGGGTTGGTGCACTAATTGTAAGTGTATCTTGTGTTTTTTTGTGTTGATTTAATAAAAACAAAAAAAAACAACAAAAAAAACATACCGATAATAAAAAAAACGATACTGATCATTTCCGATATTACATTTTAATGCATTTATCGGCCGATAAATGCCGATATTATCAGTCGATAAATGTCGATTTCATCTCTATTGAAAATTATTTGCAAATCATTGTATTTTTTTTTAATTTACAATTTGCACAATGTAGCAACTTCACTGGTTTTGGGTTTTGTTGTTGTGATGGGGCAGTTTGTTGTGTCAACTTGACAACCATAGTCTGACTTAAAGACAAAATACTAACCGATGTTTCTATCGGCCTCTATAACCAAACAAAGCCCGGAGAATATGAGAACTCTCGTTAAATGGTGCGGTTGTACTCGACGTTGTGGGTCGGTGAGTGCCTAAGATTGTTGTGTTGTTGGCTTCAGTGATGAAGAATTTGCCCTTCAAGTTGATGTGACGTCTGCGCTTGATCCCTGCGTGTCCTCTTTATGGGCCAGGTGTTTATGCATCAAGGCAACCGGGTCCCCGTTGAGGTGAGGGCGAGGATAAGCGCCGATATTTCACTTCTCTCCTCCTTGACTTGTCAATCCACTCCCGCTGACTTTTGTCCCGGGCGGCCTCGTCTCCAGCGAGCGGCAGACCCAGCCTTTAAGGGGGTCCTATTTTACCTTGGCCACTTTCTCACACTCGCCTCTGCAAACATTGTACTCTCCTTCCACGCGGCGTGGAAGTGCCATATCACGTGTGAAGTAGGGATGTCATACATTTTGAATATTCCGTTAGTGTTACCGTTTTGAAGTAAAATGATCGATAAACCATGATTGATAACCTTACGTTGATAAAATGCTAATATAAACACACGAGACATTAACGTCTTTCCCCGTTAAGAAACGTCATACCCCTATCTAAACGTATGTAAACACATTACTGTTCAGTCGGGGTGTGAATATTTACCCAGCAGACACAAGACGTTGATTTTTTGATTGATTGATTGAAACTTTTATTAGTAGATTGCACAGTGAAGCACATATTCCGTACAATTGACCACTAAATGGTAACACCCCAATAAGTTTTTCAACTTGTTTAAGTCGGGGTCCACGTTAATCAATTCATGGTACACATATATACTATCATCATAGTACAGTCATCCATCCATCCATCCATCCATCTTCTTCCGCTTATCCGAGGTCGGGTCGCGGGGGCAGCAGCCTAAGCAGGGAAGCCCAGACTTCCCTCTCCCCAGCCACTTCGTCCAGCTCTTCCCGGGGGACCCCGAGGCGTACCCAGGCCAGCCGGGAGACATAGTCTTCCCAACGTGTCCTGGGTCTTCCCCGCGGCCTCCTACCGGTCGGACGTGCCCTAAACACCTCCCTAGGGAGGCGTTCGGGTGGCATCCTGACCAGATGCCCGAACCACCTCATCTGGCTCCTCTCGATGTGGAGGACAGCGGCTTTACTTTGAGCTCCCCCCGGATGACAGAGCTTCTCACCCTATCTCTAAGGGAGAGCCCCACCACCCGGCGGAGGAAACTCATTTCGGCCGCTTGTACCCGTGATCTTGTCCTTTCGGTCATGACTCAAAGCTCATGACCATAGGTGAGGATGGGAACGTAGATCGACCGGTAAATTGAGAGCTTTGCCTTCCGGCTCAGCTCCTTCTTCACCACAACGGATCGATACAGCGTCCGCATTACTGAAGACGCCGCACCGATCCGCCTGTCGATCTCACGATCCACTCTTCCCTCACTCGTGAACAAGACTCCGAGGTACTTGAACTCCTCCACTTGGGGCAAGATCTCCTCCCCAACCCGTCATCACACAAGTTAATCATCAGATTATATACATTGAATTATTTACATTATTTACAATCCGGGGGGTAAGGTTTGGTTGATATCAGCACTTCAGTCATCAACAATTACATCATCAGAGAAATGGGCATTGAAACAGTGTAGGTGCATTCCATATTGATGTGGCATAGAAAGAGAATGAGTCAAGACCTTTGTTAGATCGGAATCTGGGTTTAACGTGGTTAGCGGAGCTCCCCCTGGTGTTGTGGTTTATGGCGGTGTCGGAGGCAGATATTTACATGTATCCGTATTTAAGTGTTACTTCTTTAATTTCATAATCCTATTACAAAACAGCTAGTGTTTTTCTTCCAATTGTGGTCTTTTGGTTGTCTGCGAATACTGTGTGCTAACCTTGGGTATGGAATGTAAGAAAGAGAGATACTCCTTCTTCTTATCTATTCTTCTGTCCGGATGCGGAGGACAATGGGCATGTGTTTAGGCTGGAAAGACAAGACAGCGAGGGTGGGAGGGAGAGAGACTTTATAGAAGAGAAGGTTTCCATTTTTTAGAGCAGACCATCTTAGCTGCGCGATTGAATGTTCTATGCTGGACTGGTCTCATGATATTTACAAAGCTTTGCAAATATATACAAAATACCTATTCTGTCTCTGGTGGTTCTTTTACTCAGCTTTAAGTGTCGTAAAGAGCTTGGAAGCGACGACCAGAAACTTGAATTCCCCGGGAGGAACAACTGGTCCTAACGCAACAGCGGTTAAGGAAGTAGTTTGACATGTACTTCGGTATCAGGGAGGTGTAGCGGATTTTATAGACTAGGCTCCAATAGGTTTAAACGCAACACCACTTAGAATGTGGCATTCAGGGACCAAAAACACAATGGTATTTTAATAGTGAAATGAAATGTTATTAAGCGGTAAAAAATGGATGGATATAGTAGCAGCTCATCGTCAAACAGATTGTGTATTTTCCAATAGGTTTAAACGCAACATGACTTAGAATGCGGCATTCAGGGAGCATTAACACAATTGTATTTTAGTGGTACGCTGTACAAAATACAAAATAAGTACCGCATTTTTCGGACTTTAAGTCGCAGTTTTTTTTCATAGTTTGGCCGGGGGTGCGACTTATACTCAGGAGCGAATTATGTGTGAAATTATTAACACATTACATAATATTATTTAGCTCATTCACGTAAGAGACTAGACCTGTAAGATTTCATGGGATTTAGCGATTAGGACATACTTGCCAACCCTCCCGAATTTTCCGGGAGACTTCCGAAATTCAGCGCTTCTCCCGAAAACCTCCCGGGACAAATATTCTCCCGAAAATCTCCCAATTTTCAGCCGGAGCTGGAGGCCACGCCCCCCCCCAGCTCCATGCGGACCTGAGTGAGGACAGCCTTTTTTCACGACGGCAGGACAACAGGGTGACAAGAACTAAATCATACAGACTAGAGATAAATTGTATTATTATGTTTTTCTTACCTACAAATAAATATATTTATTAATTAAATTAAAAAAAAAACTAAATACATTTTTACTATATTTTGCTAAAAACATCAAAATTAATTGTATTTTTATTTGTATTTTTTCTGACTCCTTATTACATCCAGCCATAGAATTATACATTAAAATAAACATGTTTGAAATAATTAATTTTAAATGATCATAGTAATTAATTTAAAATGACCATATTTAATTATTAAAATAATTGCTTGTTTATCAACAACTTTAGCATTTTATTCATTACATTTTGAAGCTCTCAGAAGCCAAGTTATGTTATATTCATTAATATTTATTTATGCAAGTTTGAAGTATCAATTATCTAAACACAGTTTTGTTTGCATATTTTCAGGATCTATATATATATATATGTATATATATATATATATATATATAAATATATATATATATATATATATATATATATATATATATATATATATATATATATATATATATATAGAATGCTTGACTTGGTGAATTCTAGCTGTCAATATACTCCTCCCCTCCTAACCACACCCCCCACCCCCCACTCCCCCACCTCCCGAAATCGGAGGTCTCAAGGTTGGCAAGTATGGATTAGGAGTGACAGATTGTTTGGTAAACGTATAGCATGTTCTATATGTTCTAGTTATTTGAATGACTCTTACCATAATATGTTACGTTAACATACCAGGCACGTTCTCAGTTGGTTATTTATGCCTCATATAACGTACACTTATTCAGCCTGTTGTTCACTATTCTTCATTTATTTTAAATTGCCTTTCAAATGTCTATTCTTGGTGTTGGCTTTTATCAAATACATTTCCCCAAAAAATGCGACTTATACTCCAGTGCGACTTATATATGTTTTTTTTCCTTCTTTATTATGCATTTTCGGCAGGTGCGACTTATACTCCGGTGCGACTTATACTCCGGTGCGACTTATACTCCGAAAAATACGGTAACCACGCCATAATGTGTCTTGTATTCAAAAATAAAACATGCGTTGTCAGGCTTACTTTCATATTTAATGCATTTCAAATTAATTCAACGTTTGCTTCTTTAAGTCACTTGTTTTTATTTATTTATTTTACTACTTTAGCATGTTTAGTGTATTTTAGCTTGTGAAAATGCTCACTTCGATGATGAAATGAAACGCTATTAAAGGGGAACATTATAACCAGACCTATCTAAGCGTCAATATATACCTTGATGTTGCAGAAAAAAGACCATCTATTTTTTTATCCGATTTCCAAACTCTAAATGGGTGAATTTTGGCGAATTAAACGCCTTTCTATTATTCGCTCTCGGAGCGATGACGTCACAACGTGACGTCACATCGGGAAGCAATCCGCCATTTTCTCAAACACATCATCGTCGGTGTGTTGTCGGAGGGTGTAACAACACGAACAGGGACGGATTCAAGTTGCACCAGTGGCCCAAAGATGCGAAAGTGGCAAGAAATTGGACGAAATTTGTTCAAAATACGAGGCTGTGGGGAAAGCCGACGAAATGGTCAGTCGTTTGTTCCGCACACTTTACCGACGAAAGCTATGCTACGACAGAGATGGCAAGAATGTGTGGATATCCTGCGACATTCAAATCAGATGCATTTCCAACGATAAAGTCAAAGAAATCTGCCGCCAGACCCCCATTGAATCTGCCGGAGTGTGTGAGCAATTCAGGGACAAAGGACCTCGGTAGCACGGCAAGCAATGGCGGCAGTTTGCTAAACCCCCTGGATGTCTTGGCTCACACTGTCCCTTATGCCACCGAAGATGATCAAGAGAAGAATATCGACCCTAGCTTCCCTGGCCTGCTGACATCAACTCCAAAACTGGACAGATCAGCTTTCAGGAAAAGAGAGCGAATGAAGGTATGTCTACAGAATATATTAATTGATGAAAACTGGGCTGTCTGCACTCTCAAAGTGCATGTTGTTGCCAAATGTATTTCATATGCTGTAAACCTAGTTCATAGTTGTTAGTTTCCTTTAATGCCAAACAAACACATACCAATCGTTGGTTAGAAGGCGATCGCCGAATTCGTCCTCGCTTTCTCCCGTGTCGCTGGCTGTCGTGACGTTTTCGTCGGTTTTGCTTGCATACGGTTCAAACCGATATGGCTCAATAGCTTTAGTTTCTTCTTCAATTTCGTTTTCGCTACCTGCCTCCACACTACAACCATCCGTTTCAATACATGAGTAATCTGTTGAATCGTTTAAGCCGCTGAAATCCGAGTCTGAATCCGAGCTAATGTCGCTATAGCTTGCTGTTTTTTCCGCCAAGTTTGTTTGTGTTGGCTTCACTATGTGACGTCACAGGAAAATAGACGGGTGTATATAACGATGGTTAAAATCAGACACTTTGAAGCTTTTTTTTAGGGATATTGCGTGATGGGTAAAATTTTGAAAAAAACTTGGAAAAATAAAATAAGTCACTGGGAACTGATTTTTAATGGTTTTAACCCTTCTGAAATTGTGATAATGTTAAGTAAAATCAAAAAGAAAGAAAAAACATATAGTAGCAGCTCGTCGTAAAAACAGATTGTGTATTTTCCAACAGGTTTAAACGCAACACGACTTAGAATGGGGAAGGCGAAGGAGTGGGCGTGGTCACGGCTGTTTGCTGATTTGCTGATCCAATTGTACTTTTTATCGCTGGAAATGTCTCAAGCTGGTCACCATTGTCTCTATAAAAGACAATGTATGACTATTTATCTACCTCACCGTGCTCAAAAGTTGCACATAGTTGTCAGGGGAATTTTGCAACCTGACTTAGCTTGGTAGCTTTTTTTTTAGTTTGATTTATTGATAGATTGAAACTTTTATTAGTAGATTGCACAGTACAGTACATATTCCGTACAATTGACCACTAAATGGTAACTAGGGATGATAATCGAAACCGGTTTTCCCGGTTGTTCGATAAGAAAAGAACCGAGTCCTCGGACTCGAATCCCTTTTTGAGAACCGGTACCCGTTATCGAGACCACTATAGTAAAGAAAAAGAGTTGGTTCTTTATTCGAATCCCTGGGAACGACTAGAAATGCCCCGTGTGACATCACAAGAAATGACGTCACGCAGCTCAGTCATTAGGCGCAGATAGGGAAAGCAGGAAAAACAATGGACCGGAAAAAGCGCTCCAAGGTGTAATAAAGTTCAAAACAAAAAGGTATAATCCAATGAATAACTTTACTGAGAGATTTGAGCAGGGTACAAACACATGACCAACACTTTCACGACCAACCGGAAACATAGCAACCAGGCTAGCAACGCACCTCCTTTACGGCAGCTGTCGCAACGTTCTAAAGCAACCGCAGCACATACATATATATACAACATATATCTCCCTTTTTTAACTTTTGTTTTTCTTTCCTTGTAAACAAAACAAAATCACACTGTATATGTGTTGTCTGTCTAATTATGAATAATGCAGACGAGGCGTGTTGGCTGAGTTCTTGACGTTTACTTTCACAGCTTGCTCATAACCTCATTCTTAGCTGCCGGGGTAGCGACATGCAACAACACTTTTCGGGGCTACCGCGCATGCTCGTCACTCCCGTTGCATGCTGGGTAGTGTAGTTGTTATATTCCGTAGCTCAGTGTTTTTCAACCTTTTTAGAGCCAAGGCACATTTTTTGCGTTGAAAAAATGCAGAGGCACACCATCAGCAGAAATCATTAAAAAAAAACTAAACTCAGTTGACAGTAAAATGTTGTTGTCGCAATTGTTTGATATGACTTTAAACCATAACCAAGCATGCATCAATATAGCTCTTGTCTCAAAGTAGGTGTACTGTCACCACCTGTCACATCACGCCGTGACTTATTTTGATTTTTTTGCCATTTTCCTGTGTAGTGTTTTAGTTCTTGTCTTGCGCTCCTATTTTGGTGGCTTTTTCTCTTGTTTTGGTATTTTCCTGTAGCAGTTTCGTGTCTTCCTTTGAGCGATATTTCCCGCATCTACTTTGTTTTAGCAATCAAGAATATTTCAGTTGTTTTTATCCTTCTTTGTGGAGACATTGGTGATTGTCATGTCATGTTCGGATGTACTTTGTGGACGCCGTCTTTGCTCCACAGTAAGTCTTTGCTGTCGTCCAGCATTCTGTTTTTGTTTACTTTGTAGCCAGTTCAGTTGTAGTTTCGTTCTGCATAGCCTTCCCTAAGCTTCAATGCCTTTTCTTAGGGGCACTCACCTTTTGTTTATTTTTGGTTTAAGCATTAGACACCTTTTTACCTGCACACTGCCTCCCGCTGTTTCCGACATCTACAAAGCAATTAGCTACCGGCTGCCACCTACTGGTATGGAAGAGTATTGCACGGTTACTCTGCCGAGCTCTAGACAGCACCGACACTCAACAACAACACATCATTTGCAGACTATAATTACTGGTTTGCAAAAAATATTTTTAACCCAAATAAGTGAAATTAGCTCATCTCCCACGGCACACCAGACTGTATCTCACGGCACACTAGTGTGCCACGGCACAGTGGTTGAAAAACTCTGCCCTAGCTCATAACATCACATCTTTCCCCCTATAAAGAAATAATGTTAACTCAATAAAGTGTATTTCTTTTTTTAGCTTTAACTTTTCATTTTTTTTAGCATTGTAACCACATTTGCAAACAACTTTTCTCTTCATAGAATTTTCTTTCAATAAAGAAATAAAGTGCAAAAATGTCAAAGCATCATAACAAACAGTTATGTCAAATAGCACCAGAAGTGCATTTTTTGGAGAGCTGTATTATTTTCAGTTTTGTGCCCAAGGGACTGATTTTATTTAACACTATATTATTATTTATACACCTATAGTGATCACAGAGACAGGTTGTTTTTGTGTTACTGTATATGTTTGTTTTTCTGAAAAATCCCCCTTAATATACTTTGGGTAACAACAGTCAATATTTATTTATTTTATTTTTATTTTTTTAGGGGGGTAACAGTCAATATTTATTTATTTATTAGATTTTATTTTTTTCTTATATAATAAAAGTGAGCTTTTGTTAAACCAAATGTTTTTTTCCATATACAACAACCTATCTGGACTCGATAAGAGAATCGATAAGGAATCGGTTCGATAAGAGGATTCGATAATAGGCTCGAACTCGATACTTTCTTACCAAACATCATCCCTAATGGTAACACCCCAATAAGTTTTTCAACTTGTTTAAGTCGGGGTCCACTTAAATTGATTCATGATACAGATATATACTATCATCATAATACAGTCATCACACAAGTTAATCATCAGAGTACATACATTGAATTATTTACATTATTTACAAAGGGTACAACGTTGATTATACGTACATGTCCTTTAAAACTGACTTTGAAACAACGTTGCAAAGTAGTTGTAGTTGTACATAGAGACAACGTTGTTGGTTGGAAAATGACCAAATTTCAAAGGTCAAATCAACGTCACAACTTAACATTGATTAAACGTTGTCAAACAGCATGTTGTTTCAACGTTGTATTTGTGTTGTAGAATATTGGTTGGGAAATGACCAAATTTCCAAGGTCAAATCAACATCACATTGAATAAACATTGTTAAAAAGTATGTTGTTGTAGAATATTGGTTGGGAAATGACCAAATTTCCAAGGTCAAATCAATGTCACTGTCAGGCTTGTCCCTGACAGTTTGGTTATGTTTTAGTTTCCCCCCTGTGTTTGTTCTATTTCCTGTCAGCGCTATTATTTTTGTTCAGTTTCCTGCTTGTCTCCCTGAGCGCTGTTTCCCCTCAGCTGCGGCTGATTGACACCTGGCCACACCTGGTGTCAATCAGCTGGCTGCTATTTGTACCTGCCCTGCCCTCCAGTCAGTGCTGTTAGCCAGATCCTGTTAGCCGTTAGCTACTTCCAGTTTTTCTGTTTGCTGGTTCCTGTTTTCAGTTTTCCTGTCATAGTTCCTGGTTTGTGTATTTTCTTTATTTTGGACATTAAATTATGTTTTCCTGCACCAAGCCTGCCTTTTCTGCATCTTGGGGTTCGTCAGCAACAGTTTGTGACAGAATACTCCAGCCTAACACAAACCCCGCAGAGATTTTTTTGGCGGAGAGGCTTGACAGGATTCTTGTGATGATGGCTAAATTGAAGAATAGTTCGGCCTCATTTCAAGCCCTCTCCCACCCATCCCTTTCGTCTGTGGGCCAATCTGGGGACGTCTGGGATCCGTCCCTTGAGGGGGGGGCTATGAGGAGCTGTGCAGCTGGGGAGGCACAGCTACTCCTCACCCCAGTGGGTCTGCAACAGACGCCACCATGCACTCCGGTGGGCCAGTGTGTTGTAGAATATTGGTTGGGAAATTACCAAATTTAAACGGTCAAATCAACGCCACAATTTTACGTTGAATAAATGCTGTCAAAAAGTATGTTGTTTCAACGCTAAATTTGTGTTGTAGAAAATTGGTTGTGAAATGACCAAATTTTGATGGTCATATCAATGTCACGACCTGACATTGAATAAACGTTGTCAAAAAGCATGTTGTTTCAACGTTGTATTTGTGTTGTAAAATATTGGTTGGGAATTGACCAAATTTCAAAGGTCAAATCAACGTCACAACCTGACATTGAATACATGTTGTTAAAAAGCATGTTGTTTCAAGGTTGTATTTGTGTTGTACAATGTTTTTTGGGAAATGACCAAAATTCAAAGGTCAAATCAATGTCACAACTTGACATTGATTAAACGTTGTCAAAAAGTATGTTGTTTCAATGTTGTATTTCTGTTGTAGAATATTGGTTGGGAAATGACCAAAATCCAGTGGTCAAATCAACATCACATTGAATAAACGTTGTTAAACAGTATGTTGTTGTAGAATATTATTTGGGAAATGACCAAAATTCAAAGGTTCAATCAACGTCACAACCTGACATTGAATAAATGTTGTTAAAAAGTATGTTGTTTCAACGTTGTATTTGTGTTGTACAATATTTTTGGGGAAATGACCAAAATTCAAAGGTCAAATCAAACGTCAGAACCCAACATTGATTAAAAGTTGTCAAAAAGCATGTTTCAATGTTGTATTTGTGTTGTAGAATATTGGTTGGAAAATTACCAAATTTCAAAGTTCAAATCAATGTCACAACCTGACATTGAATAAATGTTAAAAAGTATGTTGTTTCAAGGTTGTATTTGTGTTCAATGTTTTTTGGGAAAATAACAAAATTCAAAGGTCAAATCAATGTCACAACCTGACATTGATTAAACGTTGTCAAAAAGTATGTTGTTTCAACGTTGTATTTGTGTTGTAAAATGACCAAATTTCAAAGGTCAAATCAACATCACATTGAATAAACGTTAAAAAGTATGTTGTTGTAGAATATTATTTGGGAAATGACCAAAATTCAAAGGTCAAATCAACGTCACAATCTGACATTGATTAAACGTTGTCAAAAAGCATGTTGATTCAACGTTATGTTTGTGTTGTGGAATATTGGTTGGGAAATGACCAAAATTCAAAGGTCAAATCAACGTCACAACCTGACATTGAATAAATGTTGTTAAAAAGTATGTTGTTTCAAGGTTGTATTTGTGTTGTAGAATGTTTTTTGGGAAATGACCAAAATTCAAAGATCAAATCAACGTCACAACCTGACATTGATTAAACCTTGTCAAAAAGTATGCTTCAACGTTGTATTTGTGTTGTAAAATATTGGTTGGGAAATGACCAAATTTCAAAGGTCAAATCAACATCACATTGAATAAACGTTGTTAAAAAGTATGTTGCTGGAGAATATTATTTGGGAAATGACCAAAATTCAAAGGTCAAATCAACGTCACAACCTGACATTGATTAAACGTTGTCAAAAAGCATGTTGTTTCAATGTTACGTTTGTGTTGTAGAATGTTGGTTGGAAAAATAACAAATTTCAAAGGTCAAATCAACGTCACAACCTGACATTGAATACATGTTGTTATAAAGCATGTTGTTTCAACGTTGTATTTGTGTTGTAGAATATTGATTGGGAAATGACCAATTTTCAATGGTCAAATCAAAGTGAGAACACAACATTGATTTAAACGTTGTCAAAAAGTATGTTGTTTCAACGTTGTATTTGTGTTGCGGAATATTGGTTGGGAAATGACAAAATTTCAAAGATCAAATCAACATCACATTGTATAAACGTTAAAAAGTATGTTGTAGTAGAATATTATTTGGGAAATGACCAAAATTCAAAGGTTAAATCAACGTCACAACCTGACATTGACTAAACGTTGTCAAAAAGCATGTTGTTTCAACGTTATGTTTGTGTTGTAGAATGTTGATTGGAAAATGACCAAAATTCAATGGTCAAATCAACGTCACAACCTGACATTGAATAAATGTTATCAAAAAGTATGTTGTTTCAAGGTTGTATTTGTGTTGTACAATATTTTTGGGGAAATGACCAAAATTCAAAGGTCAAATCAAACATCAGAACCCAACATTGATTAAAAGTTGTCAAAAAGCATGTTGTTTCAACAATGTATTTGTGTTGTAGAATATTGGTTGGAAAATTACCAAATTTCAAAGTTCAAATCAATGTCACAACCTGACATTGAATAAATGTTAAAAAGTATGTTGTTTCAAGGTTGTATTTGTGTTCAATGTTTTTTGGGAAAATAACAGAATTCAAAGGTCAAATCAATGTCACAACCTGACATTGATTAAACATTGTCAAAAAGCATGTTGTTTCAACATTATGTTTGTTTTGTGGAATATTGGTTGGAAAATGACCAAAATTCAAAGGTCAAATCAATGTCACAACTTGACATTGATTAAACGTTGTCAAAAAGTATGTTGTTTTAACGTTGTATTTGTGTTGTAGAATATTGGTTGGAAAATGACCAAAATTCAAAGGTCAAATCAATGTCACAACTTGACATTGATTAAACGTTGTCAAAAAGTATGTTGTTTCAATGTTGTATTTCTGTTGTAGAATATTGGTTGGGAAATTACCAAATTTCAAAGGTCAAATCAACATCACATTGAAAAAACATTGTTAAAAAGTATATTGTTGTACAATATTATTTGGGAAATGACCAAAATTCAAAGGTGAAATCAACGTCATAACCTGACATTGATTAAACGTTGTCAAAAAGCATGTTGTTTCAACGTTGTATTTGTGTTGTAGAATGTTGGTTGGAAAATGACCAAATTTCAAAGGTCAAATCAATGTCACAACCTGACATTGAATAAATGTTGTTAAAAAGTATGTTGTTTCCAGGTAGTATTTGTGTTGTACAATATTTCTTGGGAAATGACCAAAATTCAAAGGTCAAATCAAACGTCAGAACCCAACATTCATTAAAAGTTGTCAAAAAGCATGTAGTTTCAATGTTGTATTTGTGTTGTAGAATATTGGTTGGAAAATGACCAAATTTCAAAGGTCAAATCAACATCACATTGAATAAACGTTAAAAAGTATGTTGTAGTAGAATATTATTTGGGAAATTACCAAAATTCAAAGGTTAAATCAACGTCACAACCTGACATTGACTAAACGTTGTCAAAAAGCACGTTGTTTCAACGTTGTATTTGTGTTGTAGAATATTGGTTGGAAAATGACCAAAATTCAATGGTCAAATCAACGTCACAACCTGACATTGAATAAATGTTGTCAAAAAGTATGTTGTTTCCAGGTAGTATTTGTGTTGTACAATATTTTTGGGGAAATGACCAAAATTCAAAGGTCAAATCAAACGTCAGAACCCAACATTGATTAAAAGTTGTCAAAAACATGTTGTTTCAACGTTGTATTTGTGTTGTAGAATATTTGTTGGAAAATTACCACAACCTGACATTGAATAAATGTTAAAAAGTATGTTGTTTCAAGGTTGTATTTGTGTTCAATGTTTTTTGGGAAAATAACAAAATTCAAAGGTCAAATCAATGTCACAACCTGACATTGATTAAACGTTGTCAAAAAGTATGTTGTTTCAACGTATTTGTGTTGTGGAATATTGGTTGGAAAATGACCAAATTTCAATGGTCAAATCAACATCACAATTTTACATTGAATAAATGCTGTCAAAAAGCATGTTGTTTCAATGTTGTATTTGTGTTGTAGAATATTGGTTGGGAAATGACCAACTTTCAAAGGTCAAATCAACATCACATTGAATAAACGTTAAAAAGTATATTGTAGTAGAATATTATTTGGGAAATGACCAAAATTCAAAGGTTAAATCAACGTCACAACCTGACAGTGAATACATGTTGTTATAAAGCATGTTGTTTCAACGTTGTATTTGTGTTGTAGAATATTGGTTGGGAAATGACCAATTTTCAACGGTCAAATCAACGTGAGAACACAACATTGATTTAAACGTTGTCAAAAAGGATGTTGTTTCAACGTTGTATTTGTGTTGCGGAATATTGGTTGGAAAATTACCAAATTTCAAAGGTCAAATCAACATCACATTGAATAAACGTTAAAAAGTATGTTGTACTAGAATATTATTTGGGAAATTACCAAAATTCAAAGGTTAAATCAACGTCATAACCTGACATTGATTAAACGTTGTCAAAAAGCATGTTGTTTCAACGTTATGTTTGTGTTGTAGAATGTTGATTGGAAAATGACCAAAATTCAATGGTCAAATCAACGTCACAACCTGACATTGAATAAATGTTGTCAAAAAGTATGTTGTTTCAATGTTGTATTTGTGTTGTACCATATTTTTGGGGAAATGACCAAAATTCAAAGGTCAAATCAAACATCAGAACCCAACATTGATTAAAAGTTGTCAAAAAGCATGTTGTTTCAACGTTGTATTTGTGTTGTAGAATATTGATTGGAAAATTACCAAATTTCAAAGTTCAAATCAATGTCACAACCTGACATTGAATAAATGTTAAAAAGTATGTTGTTTCAAGGTTGTATTTGTGTTCAATGTTTTTTGGGAAAATAACAAAATTCAAAGGTCAAATCAATGTCACAACCTGACATTGATTAAACGTTGTCAAAAAGTATGTTGTTTAAACGTATTTGTGTTGTAGAATATTGGTTGGAAAATGACCAAATTTCAATGGTCAAATCAACATCACAATTTTACATTGAATAAATGCTGTCAAAAAGCATGTTGTTTCAACGTTGTATTTGTGTTTGTAGAATATTGGTTGGGAAATTACCAAATTTCAAAGGTCAAATCAACATCACATTGAATAAACCTTAAAAAGTATGTTGTACTAGAATATTATTTGGGAAATTACCAAAATTCAAAGGTTAAATCAACGTCACAACCTGACATTGACTAAACGTTGTCAAAAAGCATGTTGTTTGAACGTTATGTTTGTGTTGTAGAATGTTGATTGGAAAATGACCAAAATTCAATGGTCAAATCAACGTCACAACCTGACATTGAATAAATGTTGTCAAAAAGTATGTTGTTTCAATGTTGTATTTGTGTTGTACAATATTTTTGGGGAAATGACCAAAATTCAAAGGTCAAATCAAACATCAGAACCCAACATTGATTAAAAGTTGTCAAAAAGCATGTTGTTTCAACGTTGTATTTGTGTTGTAGAATATTGATTGGAAAATTACCAAATTTCAAAGTTCAAATCAATGTCACAACCTGACATTGAATAAATGTTAAAAAGTATGTTGTTTCAAGGTTGTATTTGTGTTCAATGTTTTTTGGGAAAATAACAAAATTCAAAGGTCAAATCAATGTCACAACCTGACATTGATTAAACGTTGTCAAAAAGTATGTTGTTTAAACGTATTTGTGTTGTAGAATATTGGTTGGAAAATGACCAAATTTCAATGGTCAAATCAACATCACAATTTTACATTGAATAAATGCTGTCAAAAAGCATGTTGTTTCAACGTTGTATTTGTGTTTGTAGAATATTGGTTGGGAAATGACCAAATTTCAAAGGTCAAATCAACATCACATTGAATAAACCTTAAAAAGTATGTTGTAGAATATTATTTGGGAAATGACCAAAATTCAAAGGTCAAATCAACGTCACAACCTGACATTGATTAAACCTTGTCAAAAAGTATGTTGTTTCAACGTTGTATTTGTGTTGTAAAATATTGGTTGGGAAATGACCAAATTTCAAAGGTCAAATCAACATCACATTGAATAAACGTTGTTAAAAAGTATGTTGTTGTAGAATATTATTTGGGAATTGACCAAACTTCAAAGGTCAAATCAACGTCACAATCTGACATTGAATAAATGTTGTCAAAAAGCATGTTGATTCAACATTATGTTTGTGTTGTGGAATATTGGTTGGAAAATGACCAAAATTCAAAGGTCAAATCAACATCACATTGAATAAACGTTAAAAAGTATATTGTTGTACAATATTATTTGGGAAATGACAAAAATTCAAAGGTCAAATCAACGTCACAACCTGACATTGATTAAACGTTGTCAAAAAGCATGTTGTTTCAACGTTGTATTTGTGTTGTAGAATGTTGGTTGGAAAATGACCAAATTTTAAAGGTCAAATCAACGTCACAACCTGACATTGAATAAATGTTGTTAAAAAGTATGTTGTTTCAACGTTGTATTTGTGTTGTAGAAAATTGGTTGTGAAATGACCAAATTTTGATGGTCAAATCAACGTCACAACCTGACATTGAATAAACGTTAAAAAAACATGTTGTTTCAACGTTAGGTTTGAGTTTCTCAACGTCAGGACCTAATTCAACAAGTTCTCAACGTTGTTTCAATGTCTTGTGCAAGACTGAATAGTTTGGTGTTGTTTCAAAGTGGAAAATTTACAGTTGCTCAACCTAAACAATATATTCAGAGCTTACATATGATCATTTAATACAAATGCTATCATGTGAGCAATACCAATGTGAATACCCTAAAACATGACATCTAAGTGTCCATTTATAGATAACGGACTTAGTAAGTGACATCTGTTGAAGATCTAGCACCTAATTCCAATTTGCAGGGAAGGGAAGCAGGAAAGTAGGTGATGCTGGGTTGCCATGGTGATGGCGGAGAGACGATTCCCCTTACTACATAGGAGCTTGTGTACCAGCCAAATGATTTTAAAAGCCACAACTTCCAGGTCAATTCCAGCAAATTGGTGCATTTAATAGCAATGTTCATTTATCTGTTGTTTTGCTTTTCATCTGTAATATAACTGCATTATTTATAATGATGCATGAAAGAATCCTTGTAAGAATAAAATATTGCTGGTTTTCTTACTGTTGATAATAATTATAAGTGTCCAAATCTGATATTCATATCAGTCCGATATCAGCAAAATAAAGAGTATCAGCCTGCATGTAAAATGTGTGATTGAAGCAGTCCTGCAGCGTGTTTAATTGTGTGCGATATCATGCGCGATACAAGCAGTCCTGCAGCGTGTTTACTTGTGTGTGATATCATGTGCGATACAAGCAGTCCTGCAGCTTGCTTACTTCAGTGCGATATTGTGTGTGATGCAAGCAGTCCTGCAGCATGTTTACTTGTGTGTGATATCATGTGCGATACAAGCAGTCATGCAGCATGTTTACTTGTGTACGATACCATGTGCAATACAAGCTGTCCTGCAGCATGTTTACTTGTGTATAATATCATGTGCGTACTTGTGTACGACATCAGTCTTGCAACGTGCTCACAACCATGTGCGATACAAGCAGTCTTACAACGTGTTCACTTGTGTGTGATATTATATACGATACAAGCAGTCATGCAGCGTGTTTACTTGTGTGTGATATCATGTGCGATACAAACAATCCTGCAGCGTGTTTACTTGTGTGCGATATCATGTGCAATACAAGCAGTCCTGCAGTGTGTTTACTTGTGTGCAATATCGTGTGCGATACAAGCAGTCCTGCAGCGTGTTTACTTGTGCGTGATATCATGTGCGATACAAACAATCCTGCAGCGTGTTTACTTGTGTGCGATATCATGTGCAATACAAGCAGTCCTGCAGTGTGTTTACTTGTGTGCAATATCGTGTGCGATACAAGCAGTCCTGCAGCGTGTTTACTTGTGCGTGAAATCATGTGCGATACAAGCACTCCTGCAGCGTGTTTACTTATGTGCGATATCGTGTGCGATAGAAGCAGCCGTGCAGCGTGTTTAATTGTGTGGAATATCGTGTGCGATACAAGCAGTCCCGCAGTATGTTTACTTTCGTGCGAAATCATGTGCGATACAAGCAGTCCTTTAGTGTGTTTACTTGTGTGCGATATCATGTGCGATACAAGCACTCCTGCAGCATGTTTACTTATGTACGATATCGTGTGCGATATTGTGTGAGATACAAGCAGTCCTGCAGCATGTTTACTTGTGTGCGATATCACGTGCGATGCAAGCAGTCCTGCAGCGTGTTTACTTGTTTACAGCGTGTGATATTATATACGATACAAGCAGTCATGCAGCGTGTTTACTTGTGTGTGATATCATGTGCGATACAAACAATCCTGCAGCGTGTTTACTTGTGTGCGATATCATGTGCAATACAAGCAGTCCTGCAGTGTGTTTACTTGTGTGCAATATCGTGTGCGATACAAGCAGTCCTGCAGCGTGTTTACTTGTGCGTGAAATCATGTGCGATACAAGCACTCCTGCAGCGTGTTTACTTATGTGCGATATCGTGTGCGATAGAAGCAGCCGTGCAGCGTGTTTAATTGTGTGGAATATCGTGTGCGATACAAGCAGTCCCGCAGTATGTTTACTTTCGTGCGAAATCATGTGCGATACAAGCAGTCCTTTAGTGTGTTTACTTGTGTGCGATATCATGTGCGATACAAGCACTCCTGCAGCATGTTTACTTATGTACGATATCGTGTGCGATATTGTGTGAGATACAAGCAGTCCTGCAGCATGTTTACTTGTGTGCGATATCACGTGCGATGCAAGCAGTCCTGCAGCGTGTTTACTTGTGTGCGGTATCACGTGCGATACAACCAGTCCTGCAGCGTGTTTACTTGTGCGTGATATCATGTACGATACAAGCAGTCCTGCAGCGTGGTTACTTGTGTGCCAAGTCATGTGCGATTCGAGCAGTCCTTCAGCCTGTTTACTTGTGTGCGATATCATGTGTGATACGAGCAGTCCTGCAGCACGCTTACTTGTGTGAGATATCACGTGCGATACAAGCAGTCCTGCAGCGTTTTTGCTTGTGTGCGATATCATGTGCGATACAAGCAGTCCTGCAGCGTGGTTACTTGTGTGCCAAGTCATGTGCGATTCGAGCAGTCCTTCAGCGTGTTTACTTGTGTGCGATATCATGTGTGATACGAGCAGTCCTGCAGCATGTTTACTTGTGTGCGATATCACATGCGATACAAGCAGTCCTGCAGCGTGTTTACTTGTGTGCGATATTGTGTGCTATACAAATGGTACTGCACCGTGTTTACTTGTGTGCGATGTCGTGTGCGATACAAGCAGTCCTGCAGTGTGTTTACTTGTGCGTGATATCATGTACGATACAAGCAGTCCTGCAGCATGTTTACTTGTGTGTGATATCTTATATAGCTCGGGTGGTATAGCTCGGTTGGTAGAGTGGCCGTGCCAGCAACTTGAGGGTTGCAGGTTCGATCCCCGCTTCCGCAATCCTAGTCACTGCCGTTGTGTTCTTGGGCAAGACACTTTACCCACCTGCACCCAGTGCCACCCACACTGGTTTAAAATGTAACTTATATATTGGGTTTCACTATGTAAAAACGCTTTGAGTCACTAGAGAAAAGCGCTATATAAATATACTTCATATAAATCACTTCACTTCACTTCACATGCGATACAAGCAGTCCTGCAGCGTGTTTACTTGTGTGCAATAGCATGTGTGATACGAACAGTCCTGCAGTCTGTTTACATGCGTGATACGAGCAGTCCTGCAGCGTGTTTACTTGTGTGCGAGATCATGTGCGATACGAGAAGTCCTGCAGCGTGTTTACTTGTGTGCGATAATGTGTGCGATACAAGCAGTCCTGCAGCATGTTTTCTTGTGTGTGAAATCATGTGCGATACAAGCAGTCCTCCAGCGTGTTTACTTGTGAAAAGCTGGACGGCCAGTTAACATCTAGATGTCCTCCAAAAAGCACACCACTTCTTCTATTTACTATACGCCACTAGGAGCTAGCAGCTACACAGCAGCTAAGCACACAATAGCGGACAAGCTAGCCATACATGATAATAATTGAACGATATCGCAATTTAAAACAGCACATTTATCAACATAAACAGTATCCAATAATTGTAGTTTATATTACTTACACAAACAAAGTCTACGAGGCAGAAGCGTATTAGAAAGTATCCAGTAACAAACGTGTCTGCATCATTCAACTTAATTTGATAAATTACAAAAATTACCCATACGTGGTGCCAAAAACAAATTCCCACTCCACCCAAAGCCAACACAAGTCCGCCATAAGGTTGTTTTTCATCCAAAATGTGAAACTGCTGAGATGTTGTCTGCGTGTGTATCCTGCGTGTGTATCCTGCTGGAAACACAACTGCGTGACAAAGGCAAATAGGACGTGTCAACAATTGCATTCCTCGGTTTGTTTCTGTGAACGCATCACTGCCGGTGTCAGCGCGCGGCTTCTTTTCAGAAATGGAATAGTCGGTTATGATCTTTTATCAGCGTGGGTTCCGAGCGACACGCTTTCATCGGGCGTGTTCCCCCCCCTGCACGAACTAAACAAACTTGCTCAGCCCCGGGGCTCTATCACGTCTCCGTTACACGGCACACAAGGATCGCTGCGATCGGTGGGAGATTTTCTGCAGTGCCACTTGGCTTAACTCTGAATGGAATTCTATTTAATGACAAGATGGTGTACCTAAATGTGGCCAAACTATGAAATAGTGTGTGCTATTAGTACAATTCATAACTAGTGCAGACTGTCCTATTTAAATGAAACTACACCATGGAGACACTCATTTACTGCACATTTTTCTATCATGTTTAGCAGCGTGTTTACTTGTGTGTGATATCATGTGCGATACAAGCAGTCCTGCAGATTGCTTACTTGTGTGCGATATTGTGTGCGATACAAGCAGTCCTGCAGCCTGTTTACTTGTGTGTGATATCATGTGTGATACAAGCAGTCACGCAGCATGTTTACTTGTGTGTGATATCATGTGCGATACAAGTGGTACTGCAGTGTGTTTACTTGTGTATAATATAATGTGCGATACTTGTGTACGATATCATGTGCACTACAAGCAGTCCTGCAGCGTGTTCACTTGTGTGCGATGTCATGTGCAATACAAGCAATCCTGCAGCGTGGTTACTTGTGTGTGATATTATGTGCAATATAAGCAGTCCTGCAGTGGGTTTACTTGTGTGTGATACAAGCAGTCCTGCAGCATGTTTACTTGTGTGTGAGATCATGTGCGATACAAGCAGTCATGCAGCCTGTTTACTTGTGTGCGATATTATGTGCTATACAAATGGTACTGCAGCGTGTTTACTTGTGTATAATATAATGTGCGATACTTGTGTACGATATCATGTGCGATACAAGCAGTCCTGCAGCGTGTTCACTTGTGTGTGATATTGTGTGCGATACAAATGGTACTGCAGCGTGTTTACTTGTGTATAATATAAGGTGCGATACTTGTGTACAATATTGTGTGCGATACAAGCAGTCCTGCAGCATGTTTACTTGTGTGTGATATCTTATATAGCTCAGGTGGTATAGCTCGGTTGGTAGAGTGGCCGTGCCAGCAACCTGAGGGTTGCAGGTTCGATCCCCGCTTCCGCAATCCTAGTCACTGCCGTTGTGTTCTTGGGCAAGACACTTTACCCACCTGCACCCAGTACACTGGTTTAAAATGTATTTTATATATTGGGTTTCACTATGTAAAAACGCTTTGAGTCACTAGAGAAAAGCGCTATATAAATATACTTCATATAAATCACTTCACTTCACTTCACATGCGATACAAGCAGTCCTGCAGCGTGTTTACTTGTGTGCAATAGCATGTGTGATACGAACAGTCCTGCAGTGTGTTTACATGCGTGATACGGGCAGTCCTGCAGCGTGTTTACTTGTGTGCGAGATCATGTGCGATACGAGCATTCCTGCAGCGTGTTTACTTGTGTGCGATACAAGCAGTCCTGCAGCATGTTTTCTTGTGTGTGAAATCATGTGCGATACAAGCAGTCCTCATCCCTAATCCTCAACAAAACCTGGAGCTTCTGTTCCTTCATACTGTTAACTAGCTGCACACGCTGGAAACGAGTAGCGAGGGCAGAATAACGAATTTGTCGACAGTGCAGCGTGAAAAGCCGATGTGTTTGCTTCATACTTGCCAACCTTGAGACCTCCGATTTCGGGAGGTGGGGGGTGGGGGCGTGGTGGGGGGTGGTTGGGGGCGTGGTTAAGAGGGGAGGAGTATATTGACAGCTAGAATTCACCAAGTCAAGTATTTCATACATATATATATATATATATATATATATATATATATATATATATATATATATATATATATATATATATATATATATATATATATATAGATATCTACATCCTGAAAATATGCAAACAAAACTGTGTTTAGATAATTAATACTTCAAACTTGCATAAATAAATATTAAGGAATATAACATAACTTGGCTTCTGACAGTTTCAAAATGTAATGAATAAAATGCTAAAGATGTTGATAAACAAGCAATTATTTTGATAATTAAATATGGTCATTTTAAATGAATTATTATGATAATTTAAAATCAATTATTTGAAATATGTTTATTTTAATGTATAATTCTATGGCTGGATGTAATAAGGAGTCACGAAAAAATACAAATAAAAATACAATACATTTTGATGTTTTTAGCAAAATATAGTAAAAATGTATTTAGGTTTGTTTTTTTTAAATTAATAAATATATTTAATTAATACAATTTATCTCTAATCTGGATGATTTAGTTCTTGTCACCCTGTTGTCCTCCCGTCATGAAAAAAGGCTGTGCTCACTCAGGTCCGCATGGAGCTGGAGGGGGCGTGGCTTCCAGCTCCGGCTGAAAATCGGGAGATTTTCGGGAGAATATTTGTCCCGGGAGCTTTTCGGGAGAAGCGCTGAATTTCGGGTGTCTCCCGGAAAATTCGGGAGGGTTGGCAAGTATGGTTTGCTTTGATGAAGTAAGACTAAGTCTCAAAGGAATATGTTTCTGACAAAACATCCACATGTTCTTTAAAGCAGCCCTCTTCATGATGGAGTTGGATAGTCCTGCTTTAGGACTTTTTTACAAATAAAATCTATTATTATTATTATTATAGTTGAATGTAAAATACTGTTATAATTTCATCCAATTAGGGCGTTGCTGCTACTTCTCTCCCTCAGTTTGGGGGGTCTTTGGCCTAATAAGTTGTGGAATAAATACAAAATGCACCGTGTAAAACACACACACAGTAAAGAGTACTACCCTGCTATCAAGCCATACTTGCCAACCCTCCCGAATTTTCCGGGAGACTGCCGAAATTCAGCGCCTCTCCCGAAAACCTCCCGGGACAAATATTCTCCCGAAAATCTCCCGATTTTCAGCCGGAGCTGGAAGCCACGCCCCCTCCAGCTCCATGCGGACCTGAGTGAGGACAGCCTTTTTTCATGACGGGAGGACAACAGGGTGCAAGAACTAAATCATCCAGACTAGAGATCAATTGTATTATTATGTTTATTTTACCTAAAAATAAATATATTTATTAATTAAAAAAATAAAAAATAAAAATAAAAAAAGTAC
Source organism: Nerophis lumbriciformis (assembly GCF_033978685.3). Lineage (NCBI taxonomy): Eukaryota > Metazoa > Chordata > Actinopteri > Syngnathiformes > Syngnathidae > Nerophis > Nerophis lumbriciformis. The sequence continues at coordinate 31,460,533 of NC_084573.2, forward strand.
TATATTTTGCTAAAAACATCAAAATTAATTGTATTTTTTTTTTTTTTTCTGACTCCTTATTACATCCAGCCATAGAATTATACATTAAAATAAACATATTTGAAATAATTAATTTTAAATCATAATTCATTTAAAATGACCATATTTAATTATTAAAATAATTGCTTGTTTATCAACAACTTTAGCATTTTATTCATTACATTTTGAAGCTCTCAGAAGCCAAGTTATGTTATATTCATTAAGATTTATTTATGCAAGTTTGAAGTATCAATTATCTAAACACAGTTTTGTTTGCATATTTTCAGGATGTATATATATATATATATATATATATATAGGTTGATTGGCAACACTAAAAATTGGCCCTAGTGTGTGAATGTGAGTGTGAATGTTGTCTGTCTATCTGTGTTGGCCCTGCGATGAGGTGGCGACTTGTCCAGGGTGTACGCCGCCTTCCGCCCGATTGTAGCTGAGATAGGCTCCAGCGCCCCCCGCGACCCCAAAAGGGATAAGCGGTAGAAAATGGATGGATGGATGGATATATATATATATATATATATATATATATATATATATATATATATATATATATATATATATATATATATATGTATATATATATATATATATGTGTATGTGTATATATGTATGAAATACTTGACTTGGTGAATTCTAGCTGTCAATATACTCCTCCCCTCTTAACCACGCCCCTAACCACGCCCCTCCCCACCCCCGACCACGCCCCCCGCCCCCCCTCCCGAAATCGGAGGTCTCAAGGTTGGCAAGTATGATGAAGTAAGACTAAGTCTCAAAGGAATATGTTTCTAACAAAACATCCACATTTCGATGTCCGGCCCCTGAGCCCTTGGGCTCTTGAAACTGCGGCCCTCTTCATGATGGAGTTGGATAGTCCTGCTTTAGGACTAGTTCAGGGGTCGGCAACCCGCGGCTCCAGAGCCGCATGGCTCTTTAGCGCCGCCCTAGTGGCTCTCTGGAGCTTTTTCAAAAATGTATGAAAAATGGAAAAAGTTGAGGGGAAAAAAATATATTTTTTGTTTTAATATGGTTTCTGTAGGAGGACAAACATGACACAAACCTCCCTAATTGTTATAAAGCACACTGTTTATATTAAACATGCTTCACTGATTCGAGTATTTGGCGAGCGCCGTTTTGTCCTAATAATTTTGGCGGTCCTTGAACTCACCTTAGTTTGTTTACATGTATATCTTTCTGCGACTTTCTAGGACGTGTTTTTTGCCACTTCTTTTTCTGTCTCATTTTGTCCACCAAACTTTTAACGTTGTGCATGAATCCACAAAGGTGAGTTTTGTTGATGTTATTGACTTGTGTGGAGTGCTAATCAGACATATTTGGTCACTGTATGACTGCGAGCTAATCGATGCTAACATGCTATTTAGGCTAGCTATATGTACACATTGCATCATTATGCCTCATTTGTAGCTATATTTGAGCTCATTTAGTTTCCTTTAAGTCATATTAATTCCATTTATATCTCATGACACACTATCTGCATGTAATATGGCTTTTAATTTTTTGCGGCTCCAGACAGATTTGTTTTTGTATTTTTGGTCCAATATGGCTCTTTCAACATTTTGGGTTGCCGACCCCTGGACTAGTTAAATGTAAAATACGGTTATAATTTCATCCAATTAGGGTGTCGCTACTACTTCTCTCCCTCAGTTTGGGGGTCATTGGCCTAATAAATTGTGGAATAAATACAAACAGACAGTAAAGAGTACTACCCTGCTATCAAGCCTACTATCAAAACACAGTTTTGTATAGTGTTTACTACTTCAAGGACCCCTGGATGAAAAGAGTTATTAAATCCCAGACAGTTTGATTTGTCTCGTATGTTTCCTCACGATGACACCCGAGGAGTTTGCACAATGTAAACAAAAGCGCCCCTCCGCCCCCCTTTTTTTGTCGTTGACCTCATTTTGTTATTTACGGTCAAATCAGGAGGCGGGCCGGGCTGGAGGCTGCGGCAGCTGCTGCCACTCGGCTCACGTCAACGTAAATCTGACGGTGCTCCGAAGTGACGGCTGGTTAGGAGCACGCCAAGGCGGCGCCGCGGCGATCATTTAGCACCCGGCACGTGAGAAAGAGGGAAATACGCCGTACACGATGACGCTCGCAGTTGAGACCCCTTCTAGGCCCACGCGTGACATTTGCAGCCAGCTGTTCGCTAAGCCGCGCTGGATCAAAATCTCACCGCCTCGGAGAGAGATTTATTGGAACACTTTTTCTTTTTAGGGCCCGAGCAGCAAATTGAAATTACTTTGTTGAATATTATTCTCCCACTACGATTACATTTTTGAGGCATGAGCACCAGGTCCGGCGAAACATTATACATTTTCAGGCATTGTTGTTGTTAGGCCTATTTTCTAAAGTCCTCCTAAATAATTGGGTGTGATTTATTTATTTATTTATTTATTTATTTATTTATATTTCTTACAAAAATGCAAAAAAAATTCAGTGTAAATATGCAGGAATATGAGTTTAAATAAATAATAATATAACCTGTCATTACCATGGCACGCAAATAAACACGCTACAAGACTGCTTGTATCGCACATTATATCACACACAAGTAAAAATGTTGGAGGAATGCTTGTATCGCACATGATATGACACACAAGTAAACACTCTGCTGGACTGCTTGTATCGCACATGATTTTGCACACAAGTAAACATGCTGCAGGACCGCGCGCATCGCTAATGACATCGCACACAAGTAAACACGCTGCAGGACTAATTGTATTGTACTTGATATCGCACAAACAAGTAATCACGCTGCAGGACTGCTTGTATCGCACATTATATGACACACAAGCAAACACTCTGCTGGACTGCTTGCATCGCACAAACAAGCAAAAATGCTGCAGGACTGATGAAGACTGACACGTGATATCACACACAAGTAAACACCCCCTGTATCGCACAATCAATCAATCAATCAATCAATGTTTATTTATATAGCCCTAAATCACAAGTGTCTCAAAGGGCTGCACAAGCCACAACGACATCCTCGGTACAGAGCCCACATAAGGGCAAGGAAAAACTCACCCCAATGGGACGTCGATGTGAATGACTATGAGAAACCTTGGAGAGGACCGCATATGTGGGTAACCCCCCCCCCCCTCTAGGGGAGACCGAAAGCAATGGATGTCGAGTGGGTCTGACATAATATTGTGAGAGTCCAGTCCATAGTGGATCCAACATAATAGTAAGATATCGCACACAAGTAAACACTCCATAGGATCGCTTGTATCGCACATGATATCGCACACAAGTAAACACGGCGCGGGACTAAATGTATCGCACTTGAAATCGCACAAACAAGTAAACACGCTGCGGGACTGATTGTATCGCACATGACATCGCACACAGGCAAACACCCCTTGTATTGCACATGATATCGCACGCAAGGGAACACTCTGCAGGACCGCTTGTATCGCACATGATTTTGCACACAAGTAAACATGCTGCAGGACCGCGCGCATCGCTAATGACATCGCACACAAGTGAACACGCTGCAGGACTAATTGTATTGTACTTGATATCGCACAAACAAGTAAACACGCTGCAGGACTGCTTGCATCGCACATTATATGACACACAAGCAAACACTCTGCTGGACTGCTTGCATCGCACATAACATCGCACAGACAAGCAAAAATGCTGCAGGACTGATGAAGACTGACACGTGATATCACACACAAGTAAACACCCCCTGTATCGCACAATCAATCAATCAATCAATCAATGTTTATTTATATAGCCCTAAATCACAAGTGTCTCAAAGGGCTGCACAAGCCACAACGACATCCTCGGTACAAAGCCCACATAAGGGCAAGGAAAAACTCACCCCAGTGGGACGTCGATGTGAATGACTATGAGAAACCTTGGAGAGGACCGCATATGTGGGTAACCCCCCCCCCCCTCTAGGGGAGACCGAAAGCAATGGATGTCGAGTGGGTCTGACATAATATTGTGAGAGTCCAGTCCATAGTGGATCCAACATAATAGTAAGATATCGCACACAAGTAAACACTCTATAGGATCGCTTGTATCGCACATGATATCGCACACAAGTAAACACGGCGCAGGACTAAATGTATCGCACTTGAAATCGCACAAACAAGTAAACACGCTGCGGGACTGATTGTATCACACATGACATCGCACACAGGTAAACACCCCTTGTATTGCACATGATATCGCACACAAGGGAACACTCTGCAGGACCGCTTGTATCGCACATGATTTTGCACACAAGTAAACATGCTGCAGGACCGCGGGCATCGCTAATGACATCGCACACAAGTGAACACGCTGCAGGACTAATTGTATTGTACTTGATATCGCACAAACAAGTAAACACGCTGCAGGACTGCTTGTATCGCACATTATATGACACACAAGCAAACACTCTGCTGGACTGCTTGCATCGCACATAACATCGCACAAACAAGCAAAAATGCTGCAGGATTGATGAAGACTGACACGTGATATCACACACAAGTAAACACCCCCCTGTATCGCACAATCAATCAATCAATCAATCAATGTTTATTTATATAGCCCTAAATCACAAGTGTCTCAAAGGGCTGCACAAGCCACAACGACATCCTCGGTACAGAGCCCACATAAGGGCAAGGAAAAACTCACCCCAGTGGGACGTCGATGTGAATGACTATGAGAAACCTTGGAGAGGACCGCATATGTGGGTAACCCCCCCCCCCCTCTAGGGGAGACCGAAAGCAATGGATGTCGAGTGGGTCTGACATAATATTGTGAGAGTCCAGTCCATAGTGGATCCAACATAATAGTAAGATATCGCACACAAGTAAACACTCTATAGGATCGCTTGTATCGCACATGATATCGCACACAAGTAAACACGGCACAGGACTAAATGTATCGCACTTGAAATCGCACAAACAAGTAAACACGCTGCGGGACTGCTTGTATCGCACATGACATCGCACACAGGCAAACACCCCTTGTATTGCACATGATATCGCACACAAGGGAACACTCTGCAGGACCGCTTGTATCGCACATGATTTTGCACACAAGTAAACATGCTGCAGGACCGCGCGCATCGCTAATGACATCGCACACAAGTAAACACGCTGCAGGACTAATTGTATTGTACTTGATATCGCACAAACAAGTAATCACGCTGCAGGACTGCTTGTATCGCACATTATATGACACACAAGCAAACACTCTGCTGGACTGCTTGCATCGCACAAACAAGCAAAAATGCTGCAGGACTGATGAAGACTGACACGTGATATCACACACAAGTAAACACCCCCCTGTATCGCACAATCAATCAATCAATCAATCAATGTTTATTTATATAGCCCTAAATCACAAGTGTCTCAAAGGGCTGCACAAGCCACAACGACATCCTCGGTACAGAGCCCACATAAGGGCAAGGAAAAACTCACCCCAGTGGGACGTCGATGTGAATGACTATGAGAAACCTTGGAGAGGACCGCATATGTGGGTAACCCCCCCCCCCTCTAGGGGAGACCGAAAGCAATGGATGTCGAGTGGGTCTGACATAATATTGTGAGAGTCCAGTCCATAGTGGATCCAACATAATAGTAAGATATCGCACACAAGTAAACACTCTATAGGATCGCTTGTATCGCACATGATATCGCACACAAGTAAACACGGCGCGGGACTAAATGTATCGCACTTGAAATCGCACAAGCAAGTAAACACGCTGCGGGACTGATTGTATCGCACATGACGTCGCACACAGGCAAACACCCCTTGTATTGCACATGATATCGCACACAAGGGAACACTCTGCAGGACCGCTTGTATCGCACATGATTTTGCACACAAGTGAACACGCTGCAGGACTAATTGTATTGTACTTGATATCGCACAAACAAGTAATCACGCTGCAGGACTGCTTGTATCGCACATTATATGACACACAAGCAAACACTCTGCTGGACTGCTTGCATCGCACATAACATCGCACAAACAAGCAAAAATGCTGCAGGACTGATGAAGACTGACACGTGATATCACACACAAGTAAACACCCCCCTGTATCGCACAATCAATCAATCAATCAATCAATGTTTATTTATATAGCCCTAAATCACAAGTGTCTCAAAGGGCTGCACAAGCCACAACGACATCCTCGGTACAAAGCCCACATAAGGGCAAGGAAAAACTCACCCCAGTGGGACGTCGATGTGAATGACTATGAGAAACCTTGGAGAGGACCGCATATGTGGGTAACCCCCCCCCCCCCCCCCCCCCCCCCCTCTAGGGGAGACCGAAAGCAATGGATGTCGAGTGGGTCTGACATAATATTGTGAGAGTCCAGTCCATAGTGGATCCAACATAATAGTAAGATACCGCACACAAGTAAACACTCTATAGGATCGCTTGTATCGCACATGATATCGCACACAAGTAAACACGGCGCAGGACTAAATGTATCGCACTTGAAATCGCACAAACAAGTAAACACGCTGCGGGACTGATTGTATCGCACATGACATCGCACACAGGCAAACACCCCTTGTATTGCACATGATATCGCACACAAGGGAACACTCTGCAGGACCGCTTGTGTCGCACATGATTTTGCACACAAGTAAACATGCTGCAGGACCGCGCGCATCGCTAATGACATCGCACACAAGTAAACACGCTGCAGGACTAATTGTATTGTACTTGATATCGCACAAACAAGTAATCACGCTGCAGGACTGCTTGTATCGCACATTATATGACACACAAGCAAACACTCTGCTGGACTGCTTGCATCGCACATAACATCGCACAAACAAGCAAAAATGCTGCAGGACTGATTAAGACTGACACGTGATATCACACACAAGTAAACACCCCCCTGTATCGCACAATCAATCAATCAATCAATCAATGTTTATTTATATAGCCCTAAATCACAAGTGTCTCAAAGGGCTGCACAAGCCACAACGACATCCTCGGTACAAAGCCCACATAAGGGCAAGGAAAAACTCACCCCAGTGGGACGTCGATGTGAATGACTATGAGAAACCTTGGAGAGGACCGCATATGTGGGTAACCCCCGCCCTCTAGGGGAGACCGAAAGCAATGGATGTCGAGTGGGTCTGACATAATATTGTGAGAGTCCAGTCCATAGTGGATCCAACATAATAGTAAGATATCGCACACAAGTAAACACTCTATAGGATCGCTTGTATCGCACATGATATCGCACACAAGTAAACACGCCGCGGGACTAAATGTATCGCACTTGAAATCGCACAAGCAAGTAAACACGCTGCGGGACTGATTGTATCGCACATGACATCGCACACAGGCAAACACCCCTTGTATTGCACATGATATCGCAGACAAGGGAACACTCTGCAGGACCGCTTGTATCGCACATGATTTTGCACACAAGTAAACATGCTGCAGGACCGCGGGCATCGCTAATGATATCGCACACAAGTAAACACGCTGCAGGACTAATTGTATTGTACTTGATATCGCACAAACAAGTAATCACGCTGCAGGGCTGCTTGTATCGCACATTATATGACACACAAGCAAACACTCTACTGGACTGCTTGCATCGCACATGACATCGCACAAACAAGCAAAAATGCTGCAGGACTGATGAAGACTGACACGTGATATCACACACAAGTAAACACCCCCTGTATCGCACAATCAATCAATCAATCAATCAATGTTTATTTATATAGCCCTAAATCACAAGTGTCTCAAAGGGCTGCACAAGCCACAACGACATCCTCGGTACAGAGACCACATAAGGGCAAGGAAAAACTCACCCCAGTGGGATGTCGATGTGAATGACTATGAGAAACCTTGGAGAGGACCGCATATGTGGGTAACCCCCCCCCCTCTAGGGGAGACCGAAAGCAATGGATGTCGAGTGGGTCTGACATAATATTGTGAGAGTCCAGTCCATAGTGGATCCAACATAATAGTAAGATATCGCACACAAGTAAACACTCTATAGGATCGCTTGTATCGCACATGATATCGCACACAAGTAAACACGGCGCAGGACTAAATGTATCGCACTTGAAATCGCACAAGCAAGTAAACACGCTGCGGGACTGATTGTATCGCACATGACATCGCACACAGGCAAACACCCCTTGTATTGCACATGATATCGCACACAAGGGAACACTCTGCAGGACCACTTGTATCGCACATGATTTTGCACACAAGTAAACATGCTGCAGGACCGCGCGCATCGCTAATGACATCGCACACAAGTAAACACGCTGCAGGACTAATTGTATTGTACTTGATATCGCACAAACAAGTAAACACGCTGCAGGACTGCTTGTATCGCACATTATATCGCACACAAGTAAACACGCTGCAAGACTGCATGTGTCGCGTATGATATCACACACAAGTAAAGACGCTGCAGGACTGCTTGTATCGCACATGATATTGCACACACGTAAACACGCTGCAGGACTGATTGTATCACACATGATATCGCACACAAGTAAACACCCCTTGTATCGCACGTGATATTGCACGCAAGTAAACACTCTGCAGGGCCGCTTGTATCGCACATGTTATCGCACACAAGTAAACGCGCTGCAGGACCGCGTGTATCGCTACAGATATCGCACACAAGTAAACACCCCTTGTATCGCACATGATATCGCACACAAGTAAACACGCTGCAAGACTGCATGTGTCGCATATGATATCACACGCAAGTAAACACGCTGCAGGACTGCTTGTATCGCACATGATATCGCACACAAAGTAAACACTCTGCAGGAGCCACTTGCATCGCACATGATATTGCACACAAGTAAACACGCTGCAGGACCGTGTGTGTCGCTCATGATATCGCACACAAGTAAACACCCCTTGTATCGCACATGTTATTGCACACAAGTAAACACTCTGCAGGACTGCTTGTATCGCACATGATATCACACACAAGTAAACACGCTGCAAGACTGCACGTGTCGCAAATGATATCACACACAAGTAAACACGCTGCAGGACCGCTTGTATCGCACAAGATATCGCACACAAGTAAACACGCTGCAGGACCGCGTGTATCGCTCATGATATCGCACACAAGTAAACACCCCTTGTATCGCACATGATATCGCACACAAGTAAACACTGCAGGACTGCTTGCATCGCACATGATATCGCACACAAGAAAACACGCTGCAAGACTGCATGTGTCGCATATGATATCACACACAAGTAAACACGCTGCAGGACCGCTTGTATCGCTCATGATATCGCACACAAGTAAACACCCCTTGTATCACACATGATATCGCACACAAGTAAACACTGCAGGACTGCTTGTATCGCACACAAGTAAACACGCTGCAAGACTGCATGTGTCGCATATGATATCACACACAAGTAAACACACTGCAGTACTGCTTGTATCGCACATGATATTGCACACACGTAAACACGCTAGAGGACTCCTTGTATCAGATATTTTTGTCGATACCATCCCAAACCTGTCTTTTTTTTCCTGATATCGGACAGATATCCGATATCGGATCAAGACACCCATACTTTTTAGCAATGAGGACAGATAAACTATATGAGTGTCCCACTACAACCAGTAGGACCTTTGACCCAAGCTACCAAGGGACTGCCTATCATTAAAAAAGATGCTCAAACTTGGGAACTGGTTTGACCTTTGACCTCAACTTCCTCTTACAATTTGTTTTTGGCTCCTCTGCCCTTTACAGATTACGCTTCCTGTCAATGATGAATGCATAAAATATAAATGTCCCGCAATGCATCGACTTTGACATTTGGACAACCAGATGCTCTTTGTTTGATTTTGGCCTTTTGGGTGGTTTACAAGTAAAAATAAGATTTTTTTTTATTTTTTATGACGCTCCAAGAACCACAGACAGCGATAGCAAGACAGCATCGGTGTACAATTTACTCCATTTAACAACTCTATTTAATTAACTTCAGTGTCAAACTCATATTGGCGTGTGAAAATATTGGTGCACAACAACAATGTCACATACAAAAGTTAATATCCTGTAGTTGGGACACTTGGGCCCCATGGTCGCGGTAGTTTTCGTGATCCCAAGATGCAGAGGACAGCAGGAGATAGGTAAAAAAAAAAAGGTATTTAATAGACTAATAGACCAGGCTAGACTACTGCAACGCACTTCTTGTCGGGATCCCCAGCAAAAACATCCACAAGCTACAACACGTACAGAATAGTGCTGCTAGGATCCTGATGAGAGTGCGGAACTATGACCATATCACACATACTTGCCAACCCTCCCGGATTTTCCGGGAGACTCCCGAAATTCAGCGCCTCTCCCGAAAACCTCCCGGGACAAATATTCTCCCGAAAATCTCCCGATTTTCAGCGGAACTGGAAGCCACGCCCCCTCCAGCTCCATGCGGACCTGAGTGAGGACAGCCTTTTTTCACGACGGGAGGACAAGAACTAAATCATCCAGACTAGCGATAAATTGTATTATTATGTTTATTTTACCTAAAAATAAATATATTTATTAATTAAAAAAAAAAAAAAAAAAAAAATGCATTTTTACTATATTTTGCTAAAAACATCAAAATTAATTGTATTTTTATTTGTATTTTTTCGTGACTCCTTATTACATCCAGCCATAGAATTATACATTAAAATAAACATATTTGAAATAATTGATTTTAAATTATCATAATAATTCATTTAAAATGACCATATTTAATTATTAAAATAATTGCTTGTTTATCAACAACTTTAGCATTTTATTCATTACATTTTGAAACTCTCAGAAGCCAAGTTATGTTATATTCCTTAATATTTATTTATGCAAGTTTGAGGTATCAATTATCTAAACACAGTTTGTTTGCATATTTTCAGGATGTAGATATCTATCTATATATATATATATATATATATATATATATATATATATATATATATATATGTATGAAATACTTGACTTGGTGAATTCTAGCTGTCAATATACTCCTTCCCTCTTAACCACGCCCCCAACCACGCCCCGCCCCACCCCCGACCACGCCCCCACCCCCCACCTCCCGAAATCGGAGGTCTCAAGGTTGGCAAGTATGATATCACACCAACTCTCAAATCCCTTCACTGGCTTCCTGTTTCACTCAGGATTTAAAACAAATTCTCCTTACTAACCCACCAGTGCCTCCATGGAAATGCCCCCCCTCTACCTCAAAGAACTACTCACCCCCAAATCCTCCACACGAAACCTCCGCTCCGGACAGGCTAACCCATACTTGCCAACCTTGAGACCTCCGATTCCGGGAGGTAGGGTGGGCGTGGTTGGGTGGGACGGGGCGTGGTTGGGGGCGTGGCTAAAAGGGGAGGAATATATTTACAGCTAGAATTCACCAAGTCAAGTATTTCATATATATATATATATATATATATATATATATATATATATATATATATATATATTTCATATATATATATATATTTCATATATATATGAAATACTTGACGTTCAGTGAATTCTAGCTATATATATATATATATATATATATATATATATATATATATATATATATATATATATATATACATATATATATATATAAAATAAATACTTGAATTTCAGTGTTCATTTATTTACACATATACACACACACATAACACTCATCTACTCATTGTTGAGTTAAGGGTTGAATTGTCCATCCTTGTTTTATTCTCTGTCACTATTTTTCGAACCATGCTGAACACCCTCTCTGATGATGCATTGATGTGTGGCACGCACAAAAGTGCTTTCATCAAATGCACTAGATGGCAGTATTGTCCTGTTTAAGAGTGTCACAACATTGCTGTTTACAGCAGACGAACTGCTTTACGGTAGACAAAAAAGTGACTGCTGTTGTTGTGTGTTGTTGCCACGCTGGGAGGACGTTAATGAAACTGCCTAACAATAAACCCACATAAGAAACCAAGAACTCGTCCTCCATCATTCTATAGTTATAACGTGATTGGGCAGGTATGCTTTTTTATATTGTGGAGGACCTGAGTTCGCCTGAATTTCGGGAGAAAATTTGTCCCGGGAGGTTTTCGGGAGAGACGCTGAATTTCGGGAGTCTCCCGGAAAATCCGGGAGGGTTGGCAAGTATGGGCTAACCTCCTCCAACCTCAGAGGACAAAGCTACGAACAATGGGAGACCGGGCTTTCTGATCCGCCGCTCCCAGTCTGTGGAACGCTCTCCCTGACCACCTGTGGGAACCACAGACTGTGGATGCTTTTAAAAAAGGCTTAAAAACCCTTCTTTTTAAAAAAGCCTCTTTTTTTTTTTAGGTATATGCATACTAGTTTTAGCTATTTGGCTGTTCTAGTTTTTATTTGTATTTATTTTTTATTATCTTTTTATTTATTTATTTTTTAATACACTGTAGCACTTTGAGGTGGTTTACTCAATGTAAAGTGCCTTTTACAAATAGAATCTATTATTATTATTATAATATACGAAAAAAAACCTAAAATAACTAGTGCAGCTGGGAGTGCACCGGAAGCAGGGTGAAAGCTATGCAATCATACTTGCCAACCCTCCCGAATTTTCCGGGAGACTCCCGAATTTCAGTGCGTCTTCCGAAAATCTCCCGGGACAACCATTCTCCCGAATTTCTCCCGATTTCCAGCCGGACTTAAGACATGTTGGCCAACGGTTTACGTTGTATTGCGCACCCTGACGGCAAGTGTGGGAGTCGGTTCTGAAGTATGAAGTAAAGAGCGGATGTGACGACAGGCTGTCCTCACTCAGGTCCGCAAGGACCTGGAGAGGGCGTGCCTTAAGTTCGGCTGGAAATCGGGAGAAATTCGGGAGAATGGTTGTCCCGGGAGATTTTCGGGAGAGGCACTGAAATTCGGGAGTCTCCCGGAAAATTCGGGAGGGTTGGCCAACCAAAAAGTTACTTTTTAGTTGGCCAACGGTTTACGTTGTATTGCGCACCCTGACGGGCAAGTGTGAGAGTCGGTTCTGAAGTATGAAGTAAAGAGACGTAACTTCGTCACCTCGCCTGGTTATTGGCTCCAACCCAGAATATTACACTGCCCATACCTATGCTCTTTCAAAGGCTGTGCTACTGGCTGCAAAGCATTGCACTTTCAAATACAACAATGAGTAGAGGAGTGTTATGTGTGTATATGTGTAAATAAATGAACACTGAAATTCATATTTATATATAGCTAGAATTCACTGAAAGTCAAGTATTTATTTTATTTATATATATATATATATAAGAAATACTTGAATTTAAGTGAATTCTAGCTATAAATATACTCCTCCCCTTTAACCGCACCCCCTGAACCCCCCCCCCCCCCCCCCCCCCAAATCTCACGAATTTGGAGGTCTCAAGGTTGGCAAGTATGTATGCAATTCCAAAGAAATGTTCCAGCAACCAGCCAGCTGACAGTAAGAGCTGCACCAAAATAGACGTGATTAGTAAACGAGAACAGGTGCGCCGGCAAACAGCTGCTGCAAAAACAGGTAACAGGAAGTAGAAATGAGAATATAAGAGCAGTGGAAAAACAAAAACAAAGCACGGCCTGGTAATAACAGTAGTCCCAAATTGTGTGTGCTACTTACGGCGGGGGAAGGAGATGACACAACGGCAGGAATCAGTTCAATAGGTTTATTGCAACTGACTATGCGTTGGGGTGTGTATGCTACTCTACGTGACTGGTGCAAGACGATGTGTCGACTTAACAATGTGAATATTACCAGGGGTTGTTGTGTGTGCGTGTTGGATGCATCCTTCGACAGACCAGGGGGGCAAGGCAAGAAGACAGTCCGTGGGCAAGCGAGAGGTCGTGGGCTGGAGAGAGGCAACGAGGTCCGTGTCCAAGCAGGGGGTCGACGATCGAGGGTAGCGGTCCAGAATCTGGTGGGAAGTCGAGGCACACAGATCGATCAGGGGAAACAGAGGGAACACTGCGGGGAACACAGAGGACATAAGACACGGGCACAGGGAAGTACGCGGAGGGAAGCCAGAGACGGGACGCTTACTACGAAGAGTGAACTATGTTCCGGCACTGGATCTTCGAGTACGCTGGTCTTTATGCCGAACGCCCTCATCAGACTCAGGTACGCAGATTGCAGATTGCCTGCAGCCGTGCAGGCGCGTAGCCGCGATGCGGGAAGACTTCTAGCGGAGCTGCCGGCTGCGCTTGCAGCAGATGACATGCGGGATTGCGCCTTCGCCGTGACAGTGTGTGAACTAACCACAGTAGCTCATGTCCATAGCATGCTAGCTAGTGAGCTACTGAACAACACAGCTGTAATTCCGACGATAGCGTTCTTAGAACAACGCTAAAACATAACATAAACTTAGGAGTTGCCATTTATTTTTATTTCTGGCTCGCAGCGAAGGCGGACGCTTCCCTTCCCTCTCCCTCCTTTGCCTATTGGTCTCCCCTTGACTTTCTCGAAGCCTCTTTTTGCACTGCTCTCCAAAATCTAAACAATGGAATTATTAACTGGCCTCTCAATTCCAAGCTCGGGTTGGAAGGAACCTGCCTGTCCTGTTGGCTCACGACTCGGGAGAAGTGGAAAGCTATGTGCCTAGCGACCCTTTCAGTTGAGGACGTTGAAGACATCTACATTTTCGGAATCATGACAACAGGACATCTGCTGTTTGGAGTAAGCGGTGTCTCGACAAAGTCGGAAGATGCCGGCAGCCGTTGAAGGTAGCCCAAAGCTGCCATGAATGATTGGAGGATGGGCAGAGCTTTGAGCACTCAGACTTTTGTAGTCTCTGAACTAAATCGCAAACTAGATAACATCTTGGAGAAGCTGTCTGCTCTGCATGATTAATTTAAGGACGAGTAATTGACATTTAAATTTGTTTAAAAACACAAACATTCTAATCGGGATTGTTTCCCCCGCTTGAACCACTCGGCCTGGTCGTTGGTACGAGACTCTCCCGGAGGACAACGCGGCGAAGGAGCTCCAAATTCCTTCCTTGTCTTTCATGGACATACACACATATTGTTAGTTGACTTTTGTGGGACTGATTGGCTGTGTTTTCGCGAAAACACTCTGCGAGACTGGCTGTCGTGACTGTCCCCGCCAACCCCTTGCAAGTCTCAAGTTTGGAATGTCCGGAAAGTACCGTATCGCTTTGAATAGGAATTTCATCTTAAAAAAAGTACAATAATATCACAAATCTAGTAACTGTTGCAATCCAATCCAACCCACTTTATTTATATAGCGCATTTAAACAACAAAATGTTTCCAAAGTGCTGCACAACAATATTAAAAACAATATTCAAATATTATCCTTAGCTCCACCAATGACTGAATAAAAACAAAAAATAAATACATATAAAACCAATATAAAACCAATATAAAATAAATATGATTAAAAACGATTGTAAAGGGTAAAACCAATTAAAATAGTAAATAGAAATTAAAATTTTAAAAATACAGCACATTCATGTTGATAGTTTGTGTCTGCATATTTACATGAGCTTTATGTTGAAGGCTCTTCATAAACGTGTTACTCTTTGCTTATGAAAAATCAAACAACTACCGTATATAGAGCGCACCGGTATATAAGCCGCACCCACAAAATTTTAGAGGATAAAACATATCTGTCCATATATTAGCCGCACCGGACTATAAGCCGCAGATATATACGTTGTGAAATGAGTTATTTACACAAAAATATTTTGTAGATGTTTATTTACATACCTTAAATGACTGTAATAAGGCAGTAAAACGGCTGATCAAACAAAACCGAAGTCATCGTCATGGACTCACTAGCTGCCGAAGCTGGCTCTCCAATCAGCTAAATCATACTTGCCAACCCTCCCGGATTTTCCGGGAGACTCCCGAAATTCAGCGCCTCTCCCGAAAACCTCCCCGGACAAATTTTCTCCCGAAAATCTCCCGAAATTCAGGCGGAGCTGGAGGCCACGCCCCCTCCAGCTCCATGCGGACCTGAGTGACGTGTTGACAGCCTGTTGTACATGCACATGTGACCCACCCATAATGTGTCACATTTTGTGTTGATTTATTTAGTTTATTTTGTGGTTTGAATTCGTTTTTGGAGCTGTCATTACACATTTATCAGTATTCACATTGGTCAGTAGGGGGCAGTAGGGCGTTTCTTCCCAATTGAATGCTATCACCTGCAGACCGGAAGTGTCTTGTCATTCTGATGAGCGCGACCAGTCTGTGAACAATTGAAACGTCCTGTGTGCTTTTTCCTCCTGCATAACAGGTTAGTTTTGGTGAATCAACTCACTGAATAATATCCATGTGATCTTTTATAAGTTTAAGTACACATTCTGATGGTGGAGCCTAACTCTAAAGTGTTTGTGAGTTGTAGTTTGTATTTGTGAATGAATCCAGTGTGCAGCTGCAGTAATCAATACAAAATGGCGACGTGAGTACGCAATGTTTATATAGGAACTTCTGATCCTAATTCAGACTCCCAAATTAGAGCTCCCGTTTTCTTATTGATTTTATAATGTATATTTGTATAATGTGTGTGTTCTGAAATAGTGACAGAGAATAGAACAAGGATGGACAATTCAACCCTTAACTCAACAATGAGTAGAGGAGTGTTATGTGTGTGTATATGTGTAAATAAATGAACACTGAAATTCAAGTATTTCTTTTATTTATTTATATATATATATATATATATATATATATATATATATATATATATATATATATATATATATATAGCTAGAATTCACTGAAAGTCAAGTATTTCTTTTATTTATTTTTATATATATATATATATATATATATATATATATATATATATATATATATATATATAATTATATATAGCTAGAATTCACTGAAAGTCAAGTATTTCTTATATATATATATATATATATATATATATATATATATGTATATATATATATTAACCACGCCCCGACCATGCCCCCGCCCCACCCCCGACTACGCCCCCCGCCCCCCACCCCCCACCTCCCGAAATCGGAGGTCTCAAGGTTGGCAAGTATGAGCTAAACAGACTTAATGACTCCACGGTGACGTTTTGGGGAGCTTACGAAACTAAAAACAATACAAAAAGAATGCCATTGCAAGTTAATAATACTAAAACACACACTAGTAAACGCGCTAGTGCTATCGACGCCACCTTGATTACATTACAATAGCTCGTACAAATATGCATGAAAACACTCCTACAGACATCACACATGGGACGGCTGAGTAAGTAAGAATTGTTTTAGTTATATTGGAACACTTACAAATGTTGCTTGGCGTGAGGATTTAACAATGTATACAAGTAGAAATGCTACGGACGGCATAGCACAAACAATAAAACACCCTCTCAGTTGATTTTTTTTTTTTTTATGCCGTCAGCGAAGAAAAAAACATAAATCATCCGCTCCATTTTATAAGCCACTGCGGTCAAAGTGTAGGGAGAAAGTATACAGTATGGTACAATATACAAGATTTTAAATGCATGCTTTTTAATCGCGATTAATCGAAGTCAATCCACAGCATCCCTGTGATTAATCTGATTAAAACCTTCAGCACTCGTTAGTAGAGAGCTACACTTTCACTCTAATTCATTTACAGTTAGAAAATAAATGTATTCATATAATGAGTCGTAATAGCCCAGACATAACTGCTTACAATTAACGTCCGTCTTCCTGGTAATTTAGCCAATTTGAACACGCCGGCTGCAATTAGGGCATTTACGATCGCACCGTCTTTTGCTGACAACTAAATTGTGGCACTTTTGCCGTCAACAAAATCCGGGGAATATGCGGGAATTAAAAGTTTGACTGCGACCCGATTGTTTTCACGAGGAAATTTGGTGCCAGTTGTTTTTTTGTTTATTTTGTGAAGGCCACAACTGTCAGCTGTCACGCAGCGTGTTAGCTTCGGGGAACGTGGAAATTAATTTCCCACAGTAAATCACATCCTTAAATCATTTCATAAACACTTTACGTCTGTTCTTTTTAACTATGACATATCTCTTCATTTTATGTCATTAAAGCAGCAGTACAGTGGGAAAAGTTGACTTTATATGCTTGATTGTGTTTATCCATTAAACATATCCCATTGCACAAACCCCGTTTCCATATGAGTTGGGAAATTGTGTTAGATGTAAATATAAACGGAATACAATGATTTGCAAATCCTTTTCAACCCATATTCAATATAATGCACTACAAAGACAAGATATTTGATGTTCAAACTCAGAATTTTTTTTTTTTTTGCAAATAATAATTAACTTAGAATTGCATGGCTGCAACACGTGCCAAAGTAGTTGGGAAAGGGCATGTTCACCACTGTGTTATATGGCCTTTCCTTTTAACAACACTCAGTAAACGTTTGGGAACTGAGTAGACACATTTTTTAAGCTTCTCAGGTGGAATTCTTTCCCATTCTTGCTTGATGTACAGGTTAAGTTGTTCAACACTCTGGGGGTCTCCGTTGTGGTATTTTAGGCTTCATAATGCGCCACACATTTTCAATGGGAGACAGGTCTGGACCAGTCTAGTACCCGCACTCTTTTACTATGAAGCCACGTTGATGTAACACGTGGCTTGGCATTGTCTTGCTGAAATAAGCAGGGGCGTCCATGGTAACGTTGCTTGGATGGCAACATATGTTGCTCCAAAACCTGTATGTACCTTTCAGCATTAATGGTGCCTTCACAGATGTGTAAGTTACCCATGTCTTGGGCACTAATACACCCCCATACTATCACAGATGCTGGCTTTTCAACTTTGCGCCTATAACAATCCGGATGGTTCTTTTCCTCTTTGGTCCGCAGGACACGACGTCCACAGTTTCCAAAAACAATTTGAAATGTGGACTCGTCAGAACACAGAACACTTTTCCACTTTGTATCAGTCCATCTTAGATGAGCTCAGGCCCAGCGAAGCCGACGGCGTTTCTGGGTGTTGTTGATAAACGGTTTTCGCCTTGCATAGGAGAGTTTTAACTTGCACTTACAAATGTAGCAACCAACTGTAGTTACTGACAGTGGGTTTCTGAAGTGTTCCTGAGCCCATGTGGTGATATCATTTACACACTGATGTCGCCTGTTGATGCAGTACAGCCTGAGGGATCGAAGGTCACAGGCTTAGCTGCTTACGTGCAGTGATTTCTCCAGATTCTCTGAACCCTTTGATGATATTACGGACCGTAGATGGTGAAATCCCTAAATTCCTTGCAATAGCTGGTTGAGAAAAGTTTTTCTTAAACTGTTCAACAATTTGCTCACGCATTTGTTGACAAAGTGGTGACCCTCACCCCATCCTTGTTTGTGAATGACTGAGCATTTCATGGAATCTACTTTTATACCCAATCATGGCACCCACCTGTTCCCAATTTGCCTGTTCACCTGTGGGATGTTCCAAATAAGTGTTTGATGAGCATTCCTCAACTTTATCAGTATTTATTGCCACCTTTCCCAACTTCTTTGTCACGTGTCGCTGGCATCAAATTCTAAAGTTAATGATTATTTGCAACAACAAAAAAATGTTTATCAGTTTGAACATCAAATATGTTGTCTTTGAAGCATATTCAACTGAATATGGGTTGAAAATGATTTGCAAATCATTGTATTCCGTTTATATTTACATCTAAGACAATTTCCCAACTCATATGGAAACGGGGTTTGTATTGACAACCCCCAAAGCATGTGAAAACACCGTCTAAACGTCACAAAACGGGTCACACAACGTGATAAAGCTACATCCCGTTTAGCACTCGGCTTCTAAGACTTGTTGCTCATCCTCTTTGTGTTCGGGCTCAAAAATATAAGGTTGTTTATCATAGTTTTTCCCAAGGTAAAGCTCTCACAAAGTCTGCTTTATTAGCATTGTTGTTGATGGGGAAGGGATATGTGGTTCCTCCTCACGAGCTTCCTCGTTAGCTCTCAAAAAGGCTCGGGAATCTCCGTGAGATGGATACTGTTTTGATCATATCTATTTATTCGCAGACTTTGGAAGTCTTGAATCAGCTTCGATAAACTTTAATGTATACACATAAAATAAGAGGCTATGTCAGTCACATACTGAGGTGATGAAGACGAGCTATAAAGGAGATTTATGGGGCGAAATGAGGAATTATTTCCTCTGTGATTGATACAGGAGCCTCTTTAATTGGTCCTTGAAAGCGATACCTCCGAGGCACACAGCTGTCACTCTGTCAGACGCCTGCCGACGTGCGTTATCATTGACCTCCTTGAAAGTGATGAATCGTGTATGGAAACTATCAAACTGTGGCCGTGTACAGTTGATCAGTAAAAAAGTGGTGCAGGCCGGCATATTTAAATGAGCAATTTGCGTAGAGGTGTGTGCCGAATTCGGTACATTTTTGGCACCAAATGAATCCCAAAGGTTCATATAAAATCAAAAGGGAGAAGTTGAGGGCTGTGTGCCTGGCGATCCTTTCAGTCGCGTTTTGGAGTTTATTAAGGAATTATTATTTATTTATTATTAAGGGAGATTTCAGTTCATTTTAAAAGTCGGAGTATATGCCACCGCTTTGTTGCCATCTTGTGGACAACATGAGTTGTTCAGGCCAACTACCAATGATCATGCTTTGAAGGGGTCAAGCGCAACATTTACTTGTATGACCCAATGCAAACAACCTTCCCTAGTCATTGTCACGACTTGGACTATGGAGTTTTTGTTTTCCCAAGATGCAAGTGAATTTGGATCGGACATGGCTTGAAGGTGGGTACATGATTTATTTATTACTATCAAAAAGGAACAAACGAAATGCGCGCACAATGGCGGAGGTAAAAAAAAAACTTGGCGAATGAAAACAAAACTTGCACAAAGGCAGAAACTGAACACGAAATAAAAAAACACTTACTCTGGCATTGGACCGTGAACAGGGCTTGAAACGAGAGGATAGCAGGGTTAGAAAAGATATGACACCAGGACGAACAACAGAAAATGAAAAGCTTAAATAACACAGACATGATTAACAGGTGCGTGACTCAAAACAGGTGCGTGACATGACAGGTGAAAACTAATGGGTTGCTATGGTGACAAACGAGTGCACAATGAGTCCAAACGTGGAACAGGTGAAACTAATGGGTAACCATGGAAACAAGACAAGGGAGTGAAAAGCCAGAAACTAAAGAGTCCAATAACTAAACAAAACAAAACATGACTAAAACACAACATGATTACACAGACATGACAGTCATGGTGCAAAAAAAAAAAAATCGAACCTACAAAAAAAGCCAACAGACATGGTCACACATAACACAATATAGCACAATTTGTAGATATTATAAAAAAAAAAAAATTAAAAAAACGTCCATGCACCATAAAAAAAAATTGATTTACACCCATTTAAAACAATTACAAAGCATGATGGGGAAAATGCAAAACTCCATACTTATTCACGTTTGGCGCCTTTTAGCTGCTTAATATTTCTGATTGATTACAAAGCTTTAAGAAGGTCGTCACAGAAGTAGACAAGGTAGGAGTCAAACTTTCACATACTCTATCCAAATATATTATTTATTAATTATATATCCGTTATATTAATATAATATGTATATATAGAGCAACAAACACTCCAACATAAGTACAGTAAGGCTCCACTTTTCCCCAAAAATACACTAGCTTGGTGCTAATATATATTTTTTTATCTTGCCCTGATGTGGGATCTGAGCCGAGGATGTTGTTGTGGCTTGTGCAGCCCTTTGAGACACTGGTGATTTAGGGCCATATAAGTAAACATTGATTGATTGATTGATTGACATGTTACTAATTAGCATTAGACATTTTACCTGGCGATTGCAACACCTTCAAATGTGTTAATGAAAACTACAACTAAGACGCACGTTACAATCAACCAGCTGGTGTGTAGTAAGTACAATACTTACAGTATTAGCACTTTTTATTCGCAACAAAAGACGAGACTGCAAAGACTGAACTGACGAGCCAACTATACACTAAACTATACACTACCGCCATCTAACGTCTTGGACATGCTACTGTAATTGAAACTCAGAAATGTTTAATGAAAGAAGATAAAACAACCGGACAACAGTTATCATAATTAGCTCATTTTTAAATGTTGTAATAAAAAATAATATTTTATTATAAAAAACAATTATTATTTAGTAACACAAAAAAGTGCCGAAAAATCGATACCCAAGTACCGGGAATCGGTACCATATCAGTTGAAATGTGAACGGTACGGTACCAATCCCTAATTTTGGATATACTACCAGCTGTCGCCATGGAGACAACTAAATGCCCTCCACATTTATGTCTTCATGCTCCATCCCGTGTTGTTTTGTTACGTTGTGAAACACACAGCACACAACTTCAATCTCCACCAACTTTTCAGCCATTTAAAAGCGCAAATCTGGACAAACAGAACTTATATTAAGCGCACGCAACTATAACAATAACTGCAGGGGCGCGTTGGAATGATCCAAATGCAAGAAAATGCATGTTGCAAGAAGTTCCTCTATAGATATAGCACGATTAATCTATTACAAAAGCATTTATTTACCGTATTTTTCGGACTATAAGTCGCAGTTTTTTTCTCTGGAGCGACTTATGTGTGCACTTATTAACACATTACCGTAAAATATCAAATAATATTATTTAGCACGTTCACGTAAGAGACTAGACGTATAAGATTTCATGGGATTTAGCGATTAAGAGTGACAGATTGTTTGGTAAACGTATAGAATGTTCTATATGTTCTAGTTATTTGAATGACTCTTACCATAATATGTTACGTAAACATACCAGGCACCTTCTCAGTTGGTTATTTATGCCTCATATAACGTACACTTATTCAGCCTGTTGTTCACTATTCTTTATTTATTTTAAATTGCCTTTCAAATGTCTATTCTTGGTGTTGGCTTTTATCAATTAAATTTCCCCCAAAAATGCGACTTATACTCCAGTGCGACTTATATATGTTTTTTTCCTTCTTTATTATGCATTTTCGGCCGGTGTGACTTATACTCCGAAAAATAAGGTACATCGTGCTGCTTTGATTATTCATTTATTTGGAGTTAATTGAGCAAAATATTCGATAGAATGCCCGATTACTAAAATACAGCAACCCCAATAGGATATATATTTTCATTATATGTTTGTGTCTAGTAATACATCTCCTATATGAAAAAACAAACATAATTGTGAGTCATTCATCAGCTCAAAGATTGACTTGCTAGCCAGACACATGTAATATTTTCATTTCTGACGGAAATATGTCGACTGTCATTACAAGCAAGGCTTTAGGAAACGTCACAGCACAGTAACCGCTGCCATTAAAGGGGAACATTATCACAATTTCAGAAGGGTTGAAACCATTAAAAATCAGTTCCCAGTGGCTTATTTTATTTTTCGAAGTTTTTTTCAAAATTTTACCCATCACGCAATATCCCTAAAAAAAGCTTAAAAGTGCCTGATTTTAACCATCGTTGTATACACCCGTCCATTTTCCTGTGACGTCACACAGTGATGCCAACACAAACAAACATGGCGCATAGAACAGCAAGCTATAGCGACATTAGCTCGGATTCAGACTCGGATTTCAGCGGCTTAAGCGATTCAACAGATTACGCATGTATTGAAACGGATGGTTGTAGTGTGGAGGCAGGTAGCGAAAATGAAATTGAAGAAGAAACTGAAGCTATTGAGCCATATCGGTTTGAACTGTATGCAAGCGAAACCGACGAAAACGACACGGGAGAAAGCGAGGACAAATTCGGCGATCGCCTTCTAACCAACGATTGGTATGTGTTTGTTTGGCATTAAAGGAAACTAACAACTATGAACTAGGTTTACAGCATATGAAATACATTTGGCAACAACATGCACTTTGAGAGTGCAGACAGTCCAGTTTTCATCAATTAATATATTCTGTAGACATACCCTCATCCGCTCTCTTTTCCTGAAAGCTGATCTGTCCAGTTTTGGAGTTGATGTCAGCAGGCCAGGGAAGTTAGGGTCGATATTCTTCTCTTGATCATCTTCGGTGGCATAAGGGACGGTAGAAGCGGTGTGAGCCAAGACATCCAGGGGGTTTAGCTCGCTCGTCTGCGGGAACAAACTGCCGCCATTGCTTGCCGTGCAACCGAGGTCCTTTGTCCCTGAATAGCTCACACACTCCGGCAGATTCAATGGGGGTCTGGCGGCAGATTTCTTTGACTTTATCGTTGGAAATGCATCTGCTTTGAGTGTCGCAGGATATCCACACATTCTTGCCATCTCTGTCGTAGCATAGCTTTCGTCGGTAAAGTGTGCGGAACAAACGACTGACCATTTCGTCGGCTTTCCCCACACCCTCGTATTTTGAACAAATTCCATCCAATTTCTTGCCACTTTCGCATCTTTGGGCCACTGGTGCAACTTGAATCCGTCCCTGTTCGTGTTGTTACACCCTCCGACAACTCACCGACGATGATGTGTTTGAGAAAATGGCGGATTGCTTCCCGATGTGACGTCACATTCGAGAGCGAATAATAGAAAGGCGTTTAATTCGCCAAAATTCACCCATTTAGAGTTCGGAAATCGGTTAAAAAAATATATGGTCTTTTTTCTGCAACATCAAAGTATATATTGACGCTTACATAGGTCTGGTGATAATGTTCCCCTTTAAGTCCATTTTAAAACATCGAGATACCAGTTCT
The DNA here is from genome assembly GCF_033978685.3 of Nerophis lumbriciformis. Classification (NCBI taxonomy): domain Eukaryota; kingdom Metazoa; phylum Chordata; class Actinopteri; order Syngnathiformes; family Syngnathidae; genus Nerophis; species Nerophis lumbriciformis. The sequence goes on from NC_084573.2 coordinate 31,485,230, forward strand.
CTTGGGAAATATACTTGCTTTTAAATTGAATTATTACTTAATCGTTTTAAATTATTTTTGACCTGTTGTGGTATGACTGCTGTTGTTCTGTTGTATTGTCTTGTTGTAATTATTATTATTGTAACGTTGTTTGTGCCGCCCTCTTTGTCAGGTCGCTCTTGAAAAAGAGATTTTAATCTCAATGAGTCTTTACCTGGTTAAATAAAGGAAATCAAAGCCATAATTCCCTCACATGCAGCGATCGTGGCCATTTGTGCTTAACTGTGCCAAACATGCTAAATAAAGACGCAAAACCGGATCAGGCTCGATAAGTCCCAATGCTACCTTGGCTTATAATCATCTCCTCCTTGTGGGCATTCTGATAATTAGCATATGTTTTGCATCAGGGTTGTCAAAAGTATCGATATTTCGATAGTGAGGCAATACCAAAATTAGAGATGTCCGATATTATCGGCCGATAAATGCTTTAAAATGTAACATCGGAAATTATCGGTATCGGTTTCAAAAAGTAAAATTAATGACTTTTTAAAACGGCGTTGTACGGAGCGGTACCTATCCGGTAAATTACGGACATAAACCCAGTCAGCATCCCCTCCCCTTTCCCCTCTACCCTCTCCCACACACAACACAGAAGTTGACGACTGCAGCATGAAAGGTTTACTGATGACCTCATCAAACCGCCGCGAGCGCAGCATAACAACAACAAGAGTGTGTTGTTGCCGGTGCTGTAGCCGTGGTTAACAAGCTCGCTCGCTCGGTGACTGACTAACGATACCATGTCTATGGTTTGGGATTATTTTAAAGTGTGTCTGACGGATAAAAAAACTGGCAATTTGCAATGACTACAAAAAGTTGGTTATGCGAGGAGGAACCAAGACGTCTTCCTTTAATACGACCGTATATATCGGTATCGGTTGATATCGGAATCGGTAATTAAGAGTTGGACAATATCGGAATATCGGATATCGGCAAAAAAGCCATAATCGGACATCTCTAACCAAGATGCAAGAAATACGTCGATACCAGACTTTTTCCTCATTTCCCGGCACGGGGGTATTTAGCCAGCGCCGATCTTTAAAAAAATTATCGAGTACATCCATTTATTTGTAAGTTCGCGTATGTATGGGTGTGGCCTAACTCTGTTTCACATCACACCTCATATGCGCCTACTTTGCCAGAAAATAAGATGTAGCAGAAATTAACCCACTTTGTTGCTATATTTAGCGAATAGAACGACATATTAAAAGTGAAAGAGAGTTGTATGTTGCGTTTATTCAGTAATCAAACATGATAGTATTTGAGTGAGAGCGTAGATCCGCCACCACAAGCCCAGGGATTGTGCATTACCACAATGTGCAGGAAAGCGTGCAAACCGACCTTTATCACTTCCTTAAGTGCTAATAAAACACAGCTTAGAGTCACTTTTCTGTCGTTTGGCAACACTTTGAACACCACTGCTTTGGTTCTTTCACCAGGGAGGCAAAGTGTGGCCTGGGGGACGTTTGAGCTGAACACACCTCTTTTTTATGGCACTTTGGAGAAACAAAAAATGAACAAAAATGTAAAAAAAATAAAATTGAAAAAGGCATAATGTAATGAGAACATGCAGAAATGTTGATACTAATAGGGAATAACAGACAAATATTTGTATTATAATATATGTTTTAGTCTATTTATTAGCCTATTTCATGACAGATGACATGATGACGTCACATATATTGAAAGAATATTAATAACAATATTGGGTTTTTTTATATACTTGAAGGCTCCACACCACTGCTGTTCTTTTTGGAATGTAAAATAGTTTACTATTGTTGTTATTTATGATCATATGCATGAGCACAATATTGTTTTGATATACTGGGAGGTTATAGAACACTGCTGTTCTTTATAGAATGTAAAATATTACAACTATTGTCATTTATGATAATATTTATAAGCACAGTATTGTTTTGATATAGTGGGAGGATATAGAACACTGTTGTTCTTTTTAGAATGTACCTCTTGGCAGATCATACTGATATTTCAATTATGTTGTTGCTCACTGATCTTAAATACTTGACACTTTTAACACTTTTCAACAAAATAGTGAATTTAAAAGTAAATTGGTTCCGTTTTTTTTTTTTTAGAGATGGCCGATAAATGTTTTAAAATGTAATATCGGAAATTATCGGTATCGTTTTTTTTATTATCGGTATCGTTTTGTTTTTTATTAAATCAACATAAAAAAACACAAGATACACTTACAATTAGTGCACCAACCCCAAAAAAAACCTCCCTCCCCCATTTACACTCATTCACACTCATTCACACAAAAGGGTTGTTTCTTTCTGTTATTAATATTCTGGTTCCTACATTATATATCAATATATATCAATACAGTCTGCAAGGGATACAGTCCGTAAGCACACATGATTGTGTGTGCTGCTGGTCCACTAATAGTACTAACCTTTAACAGTTAATTTTACTCATTTTTATTAATGATTAGTTTCTATGTAACTGTTTTTATATTGTTTTACTTTCTTTTTTATTCAACAAAATGTTTTTAATTTATTTATCTTATTTTATTTTATTATTATTTTTAAAAAGGACCTTCACCATATATGGTTGTCCAAATTAGGCATAATAATGTGTTAATTCCACGACTGTATATATCGGTATCGGTTGATATCGGTATCGGTAATTAAGATTTGGACAATATCGGAATGACAGATATCGGCAAAAAAGCCATTATCGGACATCCCTAGAAATCATAATACATGTACTGAAAAAAACAGACACTTTTTTGTGTGCCCCCCCCCCCAAAAAATACAAAAATAAAAAATTACATAATAAATGTACTGAACAAAACAGACACTTTTTTGTGTGCCCCCCCCAAAATACAAAAATAAAAAATTACATATAATAAAATTACTTTTTTAATTTATTTATCTTATTTTATTTTATTAATTTTTTTAAAAAGGACCTTATCTTCACCATACCTGGTTGTCCAAATTAGGCATAATAATGTGTTAATTCCACGACTGTATATATCGGTATCGGTTGATATCGGTATCGGTAATTAAGATTTGGACAATATCGGAATATCGGATATCGGCAAAAAAGCCATTATCGGACATCCCTAGAAATCATAATACATGTACTGAAAAAAACAGACACTTTTTTGTGTGCCCCCCCCAAAATACAAAAATAAAAAATTACATAATAAATGTACTGAACAAAACAGACACTTTTTTGTGTGTGTGCCCCCCCCCCCCCCCCCAAATACAAAAATAAAAAATTACAGATAATAAAACTACTTTTTTAATGTATTTATCTTATTTTATTTTATTATTTTAAAAAAAAAAGGACCTTATCTTCACCATACCTGGTTGTCCAAATTAGGCATAATAATGTGTTAATTCCACGACTGTATATATCGGTATCGGTTGATATCGGTATCGGTAATTAAGATTTGGACAATATCGGAATATCGGATATCGGCAAAAAGCCATTATCGGACATCCCTAGTATTTTTTTTATTTTTTTTTATCGTGGTAGACTTAGACTTAGACAAACTTTATTGATCCACAATGGAAATTGTTCCACACAGTAGGTAAATTACAAAGGATGGAAAGGATAATGCAGCTATAAAGTAGACTAAAAATGTACCATAGTAGCAATATAAAATATAAAGTGAATTCTAGATTATATTTCATGCATCGCTCACCTGCTAGTAGACAAATGTGGCCATGGATCGACGGGCTGGTCCACTTTCACATACCCGAAGTGGCGGAAAAGACACAAAAAGACGCTAGTTGCGGCAACTTTTTTTTTAACTCTTCGTGAGGATTGTGATTGATTCTTCATCTAAACGGAATCATGTGAGCGTCCCGTCGGTCAACATCCCAGCGAGAGTGGAAATATTACAGTAAGTGTTTGTTTTATTATGTCTTTGTGGAAGTCGCTTCCTAGCGGTCCCACTGATAGACACTTCACAGGATCCAAGCTTGCAGGTTTTAACAAAGTTTTAGTGCTCATATGTTTTATCAACAAAGCTTTCTCCAGGCTTTTCAGTCTCACCAATCCTCCTCTCTCTCTGCTCCCTGCCGCACCTTGGGACATGCCCACGGCCGCTCAACTCCTGCACGCGTCACTCCGGCGGCAGCAAGCACCTGCAATCAATCAGCACTCAGCGCACCTGCCATTGATGAGCTTCCCGGGCTTCTTAAGCCAGTGCAGACCTGCGTTCCGGGCCAGAACGTAATTTTCTGTTTGCGTACAGTAAGTCGTATTCAGGCTTAATGCAATCCTGCTCTCTCTGTAGTGTCGTGTTTGATTGGTGTCGTGTCTTCCTTGTCGTCTTTCCTGCAGTCTGCCTTCGTTCCTTGTGACGAGCTGTGTGTCTCGTCTTCCATGTTGTTCCCCTCTGGTGCTCTGGCTGCCCCTCTTGGAACTCGACCTCTCGCCTGGACACGGACCTTCGCCGCCTCGCTATACCCCCGATTACCTGCCTGCCTCACGGACATCCGAGCCTGCCTTTCCCCTCCGGGACTTCCGCCTCTCGCTCAACACTCCCGGTAACACACAACAACTAATCTCCACACATAGTCTCACATACACACACTCTTGGATTTTTGTCACACTACATTCTCTAGTTTATATTAATGTTGTTTGTTATTATATATATATATATATATATATATATATATATATATATATATATATATATCCATCCAGGCCCGGCCCTAACCAATCTGGCGCCCTAGGCAAGATTTTAGGTGGCGCCCCCCCACATCGGCAGTGAAGTGTATATACTCACAAGAAACCGAATAGCTTTGTCTTAGACCTTTTTTTTTACTTACAACTATACCTAATATATAAAGGGGTGGAAAAGTGACTATTACCTGCAGGGCAAACATTAGCTAACCAGAAGGCAATAACAATGTAAATAAAAACACCTGCTTAAAAGATCTAATACAAATGTCCCTGAGGAATGTAAGGTGGGAGTACTGTAATTACCTAACGTTACATTATTATTTTCCAAAACAATTTAGCCCCCTCCACAATATTAACCCGACGTTAAAACAGAACTAGCTATTTATTGATTAGCAATTGCCGAATCATGTAACATTAGCTTAATGCTAAAAGCCAGGTTACTATCACATTCTGTAACAGACAAATAATTTCATGTAGGCTAACGTTACCTACCTGCTACCTCTGTCTTTTCTCGTTTCTCCTCCTCTTCTTTTCTCTTTTTTCTTCCCTGAGCACCTGACAGTTTTGGCCGTTTTGACATCTTGTGTTGATTTTTTGATGTGGTGACGTTACGGGAAGGGAGGGGCGCACCGTGCGGGGGGGTTGGGGGGGGCGGCGTAATGTTGTAACAAATAATATTTCTATTAAATAGGCTTTACTTTGCATTTTAATTAACGTGGGATTATTTTTTGCATTTAGAAATAATAGTGGCAACTTTTTTTTTCTTTTTTTTTTTTTTCTTCAACATTTGTGGCACTGGCGTGGCGCCCCCTAATGGACGGCGCCCTTAGCATTTGCCTATACGGCCTATGCCACGGGCCGGCCCTGCATCCATCCATCCATTTTCTACCGCTTATTCCCTTTTGGGGTCGCGGGGGGCGCTGGAGCCTATCTCAGCTACAATCGGGCGGAAGGCGGGGTACACCCTGGACAAGTCGCCACCTCATCGCAGGGCCAACACAGATAGACAGACAACATTCACACTCACATTCACACACTAGGGACCATTTAGTGTTGCCAATCAACTTATCCCCAGGTGCATGTCTTTGGAGGTGGGAGGAAGACGGAGTACCCGGAGGGAACCCACGCAGTCACGGGGAGAACATGCAAACTCCACACAGAAAGATCCCGAGCCCAGTTTTGAACCCAAGACTACTCAAGACCTTCGTATTGTGAGGCAGATGCACTAACCCCTCTGCCACCGTGACGCCCTATATATATATATATATATATATATTTATTTATTTATTTATTTATATATATATATATATATATATATATATATATATATATATATATATATATATATATATATATATATATATATATATATATTAAATCATAGAGCCAAACTATGCCCCCCTGTTGTCTGTGCCGTCTACTCCCCCCGTACACAACACATATCTACTTACTCGCAAACTTTGTCAGCCTTTTGGTGTTATAAATCATATATATATATATATATATATGATATTAGTTTCAATATAGCGGCAACTTATTTTTCCACTCTACTTGTCACCGCCTGCTGCCACCTTGTGGTTTGTATGCTCAGTTTCCCTTGGTGCAGCAGACCTGGCTCTTACTTTTTGTCTTCCTCAGAGTTCCTGAGTCTTCCTGTGGGCGGAGCTGCAAGACGTGCACAGCTGTGTCTAATCTCACCAGCACTACTTAAGCAGCACCTGGCCAGCTGGATGGCACTCGGCTATTCCACTTCTTGACTCTGTTCGTATGAAGACGCCTATGCTCCTTGTATTTTTTGCTACATTCCATCTTGGCTATTTCCAGTGCCATCCAGCTTGGTATGTTCGTTGATAGTTTGCACGTCTTGCAACTTCGACCCAAAGCTTAGTTAGTTGTATATTAGCTTTTGTTCTTTTTGTCACGGTGCTCTTTTTGTGTTCTCTTTTTTCGCACCGTCGCTTTTTGTTATATTATATTTTTGGATCATTGTTGTGATCGCTTCTTTGTTTAAGTAAAGAACTATTTACTCACAAATCCATCTGCATCCTTGGGTTCCTCTGTTCCATATCTAAGTAAATTGTGACACTACTGGTACTTTTAAGGCACAAACACACACTCTGCTCTCATGAAACATCTCAAATGCAGTTATTTGATGTATTTATTTTTTTAAGTAACGCATTAATTACTTTCCCTCGTAATGAATTACCATTACTGAAGAGTAATTCCGTTAGTAATTCAAATATTTTCGGGGGGGAAGGTAACGGGTGTAATTGATACAGTGCTTCTTTTTTTTTTTATACCTCTTGAGTCAGAATCTAATCCCATTCATCATAAATGTCAAGTTCAGTCACCGGTGGAAATGTCAGCGTCCATGCGACGTCTTGCAACAGACGTCGCGTCGCGTCCAGCCCGCCCGCCAAATTTATTGATTTTCGCCCAGACCAATTACCGCCACGTCAGAAATCTCACTCACAAGTGGCGTACAGCGGGGGGATTCTCGGACTTTAATCACATATCAATGCTGAACCCCTCGGAGCAATCTCCACTGTTTATCCGCGGCTCCAGCCCTTTGCACACTCTGTATCGATTGCGACACAGCTTTAGCACTGTTCAGCGATCCGTCGCAATCTCTGTCTATTCGCCAGACCCCCCCCCACCCAAGTCTCGCTTTTCGGCGTGAAGGGGGGTTGAAAGGCGAGCGCGGTTATAGGAAATGGAGAACAGGAAGCTGCAGTGATGATTTCCTTATGAATTTGCCATTGATTTTGTGACATGCTGATCTTTTTCTCCATCAGGAGACAGTGAGCAGATTATCAGGTGTGCAGGTGAGAATTATTCTTGATGTTTGCTCATTTCCTCAGATTCTATTGTTACTTTCCCATTTGCAGTACAGTCGTCCCTCCTTTATCTCGGCTAGCGCTCCAAAGTAAGTTAAGTAAGGCTCCACTTTGACGAGAACGTGCTCGGTCAATGCTAATATACATTGGCTTTGCTATAGACATGCTACTGATTAGCATTTGCAATTTTACATGGCGATTTCAACACCTTCAAATTTGTTAATGAAAACTACAACTAAAATGCACGTTACAATCAAACAGCTGGCGTGTAATGAATACAATACTTACAGTATTAACACTTTTTAGGGCGCAACAGAAAAACAAACAAACAAAAAAAAATGTCCAAACTACGGCCTGCCGACATAACGTGAGTTTAATAGGAAATTTTACCCACAGGGAGATTGCTTTCATTTTGATAGTCCAGGGGTCGGCAACCCGCGGATCTAGATAGCGCCGCCCTAGTGGCTCTCTGGAGCTTTTTAAAAAATGTTTGAAAAATGGAAAAAGATTAGGGGAAAAAAATCTATTTTTTGTTTTAATATGGTTTCTGTAGGAGGACAAACATGACATAAGCCTCCCTAATTGTTACAAAGCACACTGTTTATATTAAACATGCTTCACTGATTGAGTATTTGGCGAGCGCCGTTTTGTCCTACTAATTTTGGCGGTCCTTGAACTCACCTTAGTTTGTTTACATCAGGGGTGCTCACACTTTTTCTGCAGGCGAGCTACTTTTCAATTGATCAAGTCGTGGGGATCTACCTCATTCATATATATAATTTATATTTACTTATTTATGAAATATATGTTTTTGTTAACAAGTTAAAGGTGTTTAATGATAATGCAAGCATGTTTAACACATATAGTTAATATTGTTAAACAAATTAAAGGTGTTTAATGATAATGCAAGCATGTTTAACACATAGTTAATATTGTTAAAAAAATTAAAGGTGTTTAATGATAATACAAGAATGTTTAATACATATAGTTAATATTGTTAACAACTTAAAGGTGTTTAAAGATAATGCAAGCATGTTTAACACATATAGTTAATATTGTTAATAAGTTAAAGGTGTTTAAAGATAATACAAGCATGTTTAACACATATAGTTAATATTGTTAACAAGTTAAAGGTGTTTAAAGATAATACAAGCATGTTTAACACATATAGTTAATATTGTTAATAAGTTAACGGTGTTTAAAGATAATACAAGCATGTTTAACACATATAGATTCCTTTCTTTAGACAAGAATATAAGTTGGTGTATTACCTGATTCTGATGACTTGCATTGATAGAAATCAGACAGTAGTGCTGATAATGTCCGCATTTTCGAATGGAGGAGGAAAAAAGTCCTCCTTTCTGTCCAATACCACATGAAAGTGGTTGGTTTTTGGCATCTTATTTGTCCAGCTTCCGTACTCCTTTGTATACACTTTACAAGAAATACATTGTCGGCAAACTCCATAGCTTGCTAGCTTGTGCATGCCAGCTTTCTGAGACTCTTATTTTGGTAGCACAACTGTGCAACTGTGCAGTCGATCTTTGGAGTTTTGACGACAGGTACGGCGCCAGAGTCTGTTGAAATAAAGTGTTTCTCGCCTTCCAGTCGGTAATTTTAATGAGCTGGCAGCAGCCAGCGTCATCTCAGAAGACGCTCGGGTGCCGTGGATGTCAATCAAGTGACAAAAGTGACGTCATAGTGAAGATTTATGATCGCTCATTTTTAGGACTATTTTTTTAATGCCTGGCTGGTGATCGACTGACACACCCTCCGAGATCGACCGGTAGCTCGCGATCGACGTAATGAGCACCCCTGGTTTACATGTATAACTTTCTCCGACTTTCTAGGACGTGTTTTATGCCACTTCTTTTTCTGTCTCATTTTGTCCACCAAACTTTTAACGTTTTGCATGAAAGGTGAGTTTTGTTGATGTTATTGACTTGTGTGGAGTGCTAATCAGGCATATTTGGTCACTGCATGACTGCAAGCTAATCGATGCTAACATGCTATTTAAGCTAGCTATATGTACATATTGCATCATTATGCCTCATTTGTAGCTATATTTGAGGTCATGTAGTTTCCTTTAAGTCCTCTTAATTAAATGTATATCTCATGACACACTATCTGTATGTAATATGGCTTTTAATTTTTTGCGGCTCCAGACAGATTTGTTTTTGTATTTTTGGTCCAATATGGCTCTTTCAACATTTTGGGTTGCCGACCCCTGTGATAGTCTAACAAATTCTACTTAATATCTACTCAATACCTGCATTATCCTTTCCATCCTTACCTTTTCCAACCTTTGAAACAGAGCAACTTTGTAGAAAAATTTCCCTTGTGAATCAATAGTTTGTCTAAGTCTAAATTTGACACTGCTATCATGTCGCCATGTAATGGAGCAATGTCCTTTAAAGATGCTCAGAACAGAGGGATGCGCAGCACATACTTATTAGGGCTGCGAATCTTTGGGTGTCCCACGATTCGATTCAATATCGATTCTTGGGGTCACGATTCGATTGAAAATCGATTTTTTTCGATTCAACGTGATTCTTTATACAAAAACGATATTTTCCCGATTCAAAACGATTCTCTATTCATTCAATACATAGGATTTCAGCAGGATCTACCCCAGTCTGCTGACATGCACGCAGAGTAGTAGATTTTTGTAAAAAGCTTTTATAATTGTAAAGGAAAATGTTTTATCATGGATGTTTTAACTATTAAATGAACCAAAAATATGACTTATTTTATCTTTGTGAAAATATTGGACACAGTGTGTTGTCAAGCTTATGAGATGTGATGCAAGTGTAAGCCACAGTGACACTATTGTTCTTTTTTATTATTTTATATATAAATGTCTAATGATAATGTCAATGAGGGATTTTTAATCACTGCTATATTGAAATTGTAACTTATATTGATACTGTTGTTGATAATATTCATTTTTGTTTCACTACTTTTGGATTGTTCTGTGTCGTGTTTGTGTCTCCTCTCAATTGCTCTGTTTATTGCTGTTCTGAGTGTTGCTGGGTCGGGTTTGGTTTTGGAATTGGATTGCATTGTTATGGTGTTGCTGTGTATTGTTTTGTTGGATTGATTAATTAAAAAAAAAATATATATATATATATATAAATAAATAAATACATTTAATTAAAAAAATAGATTTAAAAAAAAAAGAGAATCGATTCTGAATCACACAACGTGAGAATCGCGATTCGAATTCGAATCGATTTTTTCCCACACCCCTACTTATACTGTATGACTCAAAACAAACAACCTTCCCTAGTCACGGTGCAAAAATAAATGAATAAAATAACCAACACAAAATGTTGGTTGGAACCTGCTCACTGAAATTTGTGGACATTATATAAAATGTCATGCACCATAAAACAATTCAAAATGACACCCATTTAAATCCATTACAAAGCATGATGGGAAAAGTTCAAAACACTCGCCACACTTGTCCATGTTTGGCGCATTTTAGCTGCGTGATATTGCTGATTGATTACAAAACTTTAAGGAGGTCGTCAGGTACCGGGAGTTGGTACCGTATCGGTTCAGTTGTGAACGGCGCCCATCCCTATTATTAATATATCAAATATTTTCATAGTAAGAGCACAAAAAACTGTTTACGACCTTCTAATTCAGTGTTTCTCAAATAGTGGGGCGGACCCTGCTGGTGGGGTGCAGTGAACTTTTAGGGGGGGCCTGAGTGGCCAGGGACATCCCCTATGTCTGTCAGTCTTGACTATAAGCCGCTGCTTTTTTCCTACACTCTAAACCCTGCGGCTTATATAACGGTGCGTCTAATTTATGGGTTTTTATTCGCTGACGGCCATAATAGTTTTCATAAAACACATGCAAAGACACTTAAAAGGTTGGTTATTGTTTGTCATTCACATCGACGTCCCACTGGGGTGAGTTTTTCCTTGCCCTTATGTGGGCTCTGTACCGAGGATGTCGTTGTGGCTTGTGCAGCCCTTTGAGACACTTGTGATTTAGGGCTATATAAATAAACATTGATTGATTGATTGATTGATTGATTTGTGCTAGGGCGTAATTTTTTGGACAAGTTCGCTCACTGCAGGTGCTGCAGTGTCCTTCTATTGAGAGTTTTCAACCGGAAGAGCTTCCATCCGTCCATAGCGAATCTATTCGTATTGATTCTTCATTCCTTACTCCAAGCAACTTTTGTAAGTTTTACAATACAACTAAAACAATTCTTACTTGCTAAGCCGTCCCATGTGTGATGTCTGTAGGAGTGTTTTCATGCATATTTGTATGTGCTATCATAATGTAATGAAGCTTGTGTTGTTAGCATTAGCTATTATGCTAGCATGTTTACGAGTGTCTGTGTTAGTATTATTAACTTACAATTCTTTTTGTATTGTTTCAGTTTCACAAATTCCTCAGTAAATTCACCAAAATGTCCCCGTGGAGTTATTGAGTCTGTTTCGCTGACTGACGAGCTAACTTTTGCAGCTAGTGGGTCCATGACGATGGCTTCTGTTTTGTTTGATCAGCCGTTTTACTGCCGTGTTACAGACACAGTTTGGGAACAATTAAGGTATGTAAATAAACATTTACAAAATATTTCCGTGTGAATAACTCATTTCACAATGTACAGTATATGCCTGTGACTTATATATGGAAAAAAGGCGTTTTTTGCTAGCAGTTTAGCACATTTTTTATGTTTACACCTAAAAATCAGGAATTTTGATACTTTGGCGCCAATTTGAAGTATGCTAATGTCTTTTATATCAGCATGCTAACGTTAGCATGGAAACATTTTTTGCCAGTGTTTTAGCTAAGTCTTTAATGTTTATACTTAAAAATCATTAATTTTTACTTGCCGCCACATTTAGACTATGCTAATGTGTCTTATAGTAGCATGCTAACATTAGCATGAAAACATTTTTTGCGAGCGTTTTAACTATTTATTGTATGTTTACACCTAAAAATCCTGAATTCTGTTACTTGGCGCCAGCTTTGAAGTATGCTAATGTCTATGAGATTAGTTGGCTAACATTAGCATGCAAAAAAATTGCTAGCATTTTAGCTAATTGTTTATGTTCACACCTAAATATAGTGAATTTTGACACTTGGCATTATCTTCAAAGTATGTCGCTAGCATGCAAACATTTTTTGCTGGCGTTTTGCCTAATTATTTTATGTTTACACCCAAAAATCATGAATTTTGATACTTGGCGCCAACGTTGAAGTATGCTAATGTTTCTTATATCAGCATGATAACGTTAGCATGAAAACATTTTTTGCCAGCGTTTTAGCTATATCTTGTATGTTTACACCTAAAAATCGTGAATTCTGATACTTGGCGCCCCCTTAGAAGTATGCTAATGTCTAAAGTTAGCATGCAAAAAAATTTGCTAGCACAGTAGCTAATTTTTTATATTCACAACTAAAAATCATGAATTTTGTTACTTAGCGCCATCTTCAAAGTATGACGGCAGCATGCAAACATTTTTTGCTGGCGTTTTGATCTATTTATTTTATGTTTACACTCAAAAATCATGAATTTTGATACTTGGCGCCAACGTTGAAGTATGCTAATGTCTCTTATATCAGCATAATAACGATAGCATGAAAACATTTTTTGCCAGCGTTTTAGCTATATCTTGTATGTTTACACCTAAAACTCGTCAATTCTGATACTTGGCGCCACCTTAGAAGTATGCTAATGTCTAAAGTTAGCATGCAAAAAGATTTGCTAGTACACTACCTAATTTTTTATATTCACACCTAAAAATCATGAATTTTGTTACTTAGCGCCATCTTCAAAGTATGGCGGCAGCATGCAAACATTTTTTGCTGGCGTTTTAGCTATTTCTTTTATGTTTACACCTAAAAATCGCGAATTCTGATACTTGGCGCCACCTTAGAAGTATGCTAATGTCTATAAGTTTAGCATGCTAATGTTAGCATGCAAAAAAAAATTCTAGCACAGTAGCTAATTTTTTATATTTACACCTAAAAATCATGAATTTTGTTACTTGCACTTGATACTTGGCGCCGTCTTTGAAGTATGCTAATGTCTTTTACATCAGCATGATAACGTTAGCATGAAAAAAATTGTTGCTGGCGTTTTAGCTATTTCTTTTATGTTTACACCTAAAAATCCTGAATTTAATACTTGGCGCCAACGTTGAAGTATGCTAATGTGTCTTATAGCAGCATGATAACGATTGCATGAAAAAAAAAATTGCCAGCGTTTTAGCTATATCTTGTATGTTTACACCAAAAAATCGTGAATTCTGATACTTGGCGCCACCTTAGAAGTATGCTAATGTATATAAGATTAGCATGCTAATGTTAGCATGCAAAAAACATTCTAGCACAGTAGCAAATTTTTTATATGTACACATAAAAATCATGAATTTTGTTACTTGCACTTGATACTTGGCGCCGTCTTTGAAGTATGCTAATGTTTTTTGTATCAGCATGATAACGATTGCATGAAAAAAAATGTTGCTAGCGTTTTAGCTATATCTTGTATGTTTACACCTAAAAATCGTGAATTCTGATACTTGGCGCCACCTTAGAAGTATGCTAATGTCTATAAGATTAGCATGCTAATGTTAGCATGCAAAACAAATTCTAGCACAGTAGCTAATTTTTTATATTTACACCTAAAAATCATGAATTTTGTTACTTGCACTTGATATTTGGCGCCGTCTTTGAAGTATGCTAATGTATCTTATATCAGCATGATAACGATAGCATGAAAACATTTTTTGCCAGCGTTTTAGCTATATCTTGTATGTTTACACCTAAAAATCGCGAATTCTGATACTTGGCGCCACCTTAGAAGTATGCTAATGTCTATAAGTTTAGCATGCTAATGATAGCATGCAAAAAAACATTCTAGCACAGTAGCTAATTTTTTATATTTACACCTAAAAATCATGAATTTTGTTACTTGCACTTGATACTTGGCGCCGTCTTTGAAGCATGCTAATGTAGCTTATATCAGCATGATAACGATAGCATGAAAAAAAAAATTTGCCAGCGTTTTAGCTATTTCTTGTATGTTTACACCAAAAAATCGTGAATTCTGATACTTGGCGCCACCTTAGAAGTATGCTAATGTCTAAAGTTAGCATGCAAAAAAAATTGCTAGCACAGTAGCTAATTTTTAATATTCACACCTAAAAATCATGAATTTTGTTACTTAGCGCCATTTTCAAAGTATGGCGGCAGCATGCAAACATTTTTTACTGGCGTTTTAGCTATTTCTTTTATGTTTACACCTAAAAATCCTGAATTTAATACTTGGCGCCAACGTTGAAGTATGTTAATGTCTCTTATATCAGCATGATAACGTTAGCATGAAAATATTTTTTTGCCAGCGTTTTAGCTATATCTTGTATGTTTACACCAAAAAATCGTGAATTCTGATACTTGGCGCCACCTTAGAAGTATGCTAATGTATATAAGATTAGCATGCTAATGTTAGCATGCAAAAAACATTCTAGCACAGTAGCTAATTTTTTATATGTACACCTAAAAATCATGACTTTTGTTACTTGTACTTGATACTTGGCGCCGTCTTTGAAGTATGCTAATGTCTTTTACATCAGCATGATAACGATTGCATGAAAAAAAATGTTGCTAGCGATTTAGCTATATCTTGTATGTTTACACCTAAAAATCGTGAATTCTGATACTTGGCGCAACCTTAGAAGTATGCTAATGTCTATAAGATTAGCATGCTAATGTTAGCATGCAAAAAAAATTCTAGCACAGTAGCTAATTTTTTATATTTACACCTAAAAATCATGAATTTTGTTACTTGCACTTGATATTTGGCGCCGTCTTAGAAGTATGCTAATGTATATAGGATTAGCATGCTAATGTTAGCATGCAAAAAACATTCTAGCACAGTAGCTAATTTTTTATATTTACACCTAAAAATCATGAATTTTGTCACTTGCACTTGATACTTGGCGCCGTCTTTGAAGTATGCTAATGTCTTTTATATCAGCATGATAACGATTGCATGAAAAAAAATGTTGCTAGCGTTTTAGCTATATCTTGTATGTTTACACCTAAAAATCGTGAATTCTGATACTTGGCGCCACCTTAGAAGTATGCTAATGTCTATAAGATTAGCAAGCTAATGTTAGCATGCAAAAAAAATTCTAGCACAGTAGCTAATTTTTTATATTTACACCTAAAAATCATGAATTTTGTTACTTGCACTTGATATTTGGTGCCGTCTTTGAAGTATGCTAATGTATTTTATATCAGCATGATAACGATTGCATGAAAAAAAATATTGCTAGCGTTTTAGCTATATCTTGTATGTTTACACCTAAAAATCGTGAATTCTGATACTTGGCGCCACCTTAGAAGTATGCTAATGTCTATAAGATTAGCAAGCTAATGTTAGCATGCAAAAAAAATTCTAGCACAGTAGCTAATTTTTTATATTTACACCTAAAAATCATGAATTTTGTCACTTGCACTTGATACTTGGCGCCGTCTTTGAAGTATGCTAATGTCTTTTATATCAGCATGATAACGATTGCATGAAAAAAAATGTTGCTAGCGTTTTAGCTATATCTTGTATGTTTACACCTAAAAATCGCGAATTCTGATACTTGGCGCAACCTTAGAAGTATGCTAATGTCTATAAGATTAGCATGCTAATGTTAGCATGCAAAAAAAATTCTAGCACAGTAGCTAATTTTTTTATATTTACACCTAAAAATCATGAATTTTGTTACTTGCACTTGATACTTGGCGCCGTCTTTGAAGTATGCTAATGTCTTTTATATCAGCATGATAACGATTGCATGAAAAAAAATGTTGCTAGCGTTTTAGCTATATCTTGTATGTTTACACCAAAAAATCGTGAATTCTGATACTTGGCGCCACCTTAGAAGTATGCTAATGTCTATAAGATTAGCATGCTAATGTTAGCATGCAAAAAAAAAATTCTAGCACAGTAGCTAATTGTTTATATTTACACCTAAAAATCATGAATTTTGTTACTTGCACTTGATACTTGGCGCCGTCTTTGAAGTACGCTAATGTATCTTATATCAGCATGATAACGATAGCATGAAAACATTTTTTGCCAGCGTTTTAGCTATATCTTGTATGTTTACACTTAAAAATTGCGAATTCTGATACTTGGCGCCACCTTAGAAGTATGCTAATGTCTATAAGATTAGCATGCTAATGTTAGCATGCAAAAAAAAAATTCTAGCACAGTAGCTAATTGTTTATATTTACACCTAAAAATCATGAATTTTGTTACTTGCACTTGATACTTGCCGCCGTCTTTGAAGTATGCTAATGTAGCTTATATCGGCATGATAACGTTAGCATGAAAAACATTTTTGCTGGCGTTTTAGCTATATCTTGTATGTTTACACCTAAAAATCGTGAATTCTGATACTTGGCGCAACCTTAGAAGTATGCTAATGTCTATAAGATTAGCATGCTAATGTTAGCATGCAAAAAAAATTCTAGCACAGTAGCTAATTTTTTTACATTTACACCTAAAAATCATGAATTTTGTCACTTGCACTTGATACTTGGCGCCGTCTTTGAAGTATGCTAATGTAGCTTATATCAGCATGATAACGTTAGCATGAAAAAATGTTTTGCTGGCGTTTTAGCTATTTCTTTTATGTTTACACCTAAATATCATGAATTTTGATACTTAGCGCCGTCTTTGAAGTATGCTAATGTCTCTTATAAAAGCATGATAACGTTAGCATGAAAAAATGTTTTGCTGGCGTTTTAGCTATTTCTTTTATGTTTACACCTAAATATCATGAATTTTGATACTTAGCGCCGTCTTTGAAGTATGCTAATGTCTCTTATAAATGTTGCAATCATTTTAGATAATTTGTTATGTTTTCAACCTAAAAATCATGAATTTTGATACTTGGCGCCACCTTTGAAGCACGCTAACGTTGCTTATATTAGCACGCTAATATAGTCCGGAAAACACGGTATTGGCGTGGTGTTGATTCGGTCTGTGAACTCACTCGTTTTGCATAATTTTCCTCCTAATTTGCAGCGGATGACATTTTAGTGTTGCACCAGAAAAACATTTAGAGCTTAGAAAACTTTTGAATTCCGTTGCATCTCTTTTCACAGCGACATTTTCTCCCTGCACTGTTCAACATAAAAGCAGACTTATGCATCCCCCGCCACCCCGACAAGATTTTAAAGCGCTTAATCCACTTAACAAACTTTCAGATTCTGCTCACTCGATAGCGCGTCAACACAAACGATGCGGGACTACATGTCGAACGCTGAATGAGGCCGATTCCCCGCATTAAAAGGGAGTCAACGTCATGGGAACAATGGCACTGATGGTATGTGGGTCACGTGCTGCGTTCAGGGGCGCTCTCGCACCGTCGGGACGTGCCGCGTGTTTGCGTCCGCAGCTTTTAGGCCCTTCCCGGCGCAATCTTAAAAAAAAAAAAGCGGAAGAAATACTGCACCGCTGACATTACCGAGAGCGGGAGGCGTCTAATGTTCGGCAGTTAAAGGTGTGATTTGTGCCTCAGAGAGCCAGCGAGCTCAGATCCTGCTGAAACTACTAATTTGTACCTCCAGAAATAATAAAAAGTCAGTGTAGCATGAAGGAGCAGCAAAAGGCGCCTTATAGGAGAATTCTGTATAGGTCACTATTTTTTGTTCTAATTATACACATAATTCTCAGCACCACAACATTAGGTACACTTAATAAGGCCTAATAGTTAAAGGTGCACACAAATCCATTCACATCTAAATCACTATTATTCTGATTTTAAAAATGTATTAAAAAAAAAGAGAATGTAGAATTAATTAACACATTTAAAAAATTTAAAAAAATTCACAGATTAGCAGAACCTCCAGGTTCTGTAACAGCTTCTTCCCTTAGGCCGTAGGACTCTTGAACGCATCATAATTAAATTAAATTATCCCCTCAACTCCCCTCAAAATGGATTAACTCGCTGGAATAAAAAAGACAATATAACATACATCCATAAACGTGGACGCATGTGGAAAAAGTGCAATACATTTATCTGTACAGTAATCTATTTATTTATTTATATATATTTATATATATTTATTTATTTTATATATATATTATATATATTATTTATATATATTTATTTATTTATATATGCACCTTATTGCTTTTTTATCCTGCACTACCATGAGCTTATGTAACGAAATTTCGTTCTTATCTGTGCTGTAAAGTTCGAATTTGAATGACAATAAAAAGGAAGTCTAAGTCTAAGTCTAAGATTAGGTGACCACAGATGACGCGCTAGCTGTTCAAAATCGGGTCAGGGTTAGGGTTAGGGGTTAGGGTTAGGGTTAGGGTTAGGGTTAGGGGTTAGGGTTAGGGTTAGGGTTAGGGTTAGGATGACGTCTCTGCGCTGCTGACTTGTCTTTTTCCCTGCCCTGATGTGGGATCTGAGCCGAGGATGTCGTCGTGGTTTGTGCAGCCCTTTGAGACACTCGTGATTTAGGGCTGTATAAATCAACTTTGATTGATTGATTGCTTCTTTTTACAAAGAAATACATTTTTAAAAAGAGTTTTTTTCGGCCATCTCCATGCAACCAGAAGGAGCTTCTCTTTTCTCTTTTTTAATAATTTGTATTTATTCATTTGATAGGGAAATCATTAGAGATGTCCGATAAATGCTTTAAAATGTAATATCGAAAATGATCGGTATCGGTTTTTTATTATCGGTATCGTTTTTTATTTTTATTTTTTATTTTTTTAATTAAATCAACATAAAAAACACAAGATACAGTTACAATTAGTGCACCAACCCAAAAAACCTCCCTCCCCCATTCACCCTCATTCACACAAAAGGGTTGTTTCTTTCTGTTATTAATATTCTGGTTCCTACATTATATATCAATATATATCAATACAGTCTGCAAGGGATACAGTCCGTAAGCACACATGATTGCTGGTCCACTAATAGTAATAACCTTTAACAGTTAATTTGACTCATTTTCATTAATTACTAGTTTCTATGTAACTGTTTTTATATTGTTTTACTTTCTTTTTTATTCAAGAAAATGTTTTTAATTTATTTATCTTATTTTATTTTATACAATTTTTTTTAAAAGGACCTTATCTTCATCATACCTGGTTGTCCAAATTCGGCATAATAATGTGTTAATTCCACGACTGTATATATCGGTATTGGTTGATATCGGTATCGGTAATTAAGAGTTGGACAATACCGGAATATCGGATATCGGCAAAAAAGCCATTATTGGACATCCCTAGAAATCATAATACATGTACTGAAAAAAACAGACACTTTTTTGTGTGTCATCGCCCCCCCCCCCCCATCAAAAAAATAAAAAAATAAAAAATGAAAGATAATAAAATTACTTTTATTATTTTTCAGAAGGAGCTTTTCTAACCTGTAACCTCTTTTGAAGACGTTTCATTATAATCATGTACATAGGCGCCGATCTACATTTCTGCCAGTGGGTGCTTGGTGTGTGTGTACTAGCGATACCAATATTTTGGTACCGGTACCAAACGTATTTCGGTACTTTTCAGTACTTTTCTAAATAATGGGGGGAGGAGTATATTTATAGCTAGAATTCACTGAAAATCAAGTATTTCTTATATATATATATATATATATATATATATATATATATATATATATATATATATATATATATATATATAAGAAATACTTGAATTTCAGTGAATTCTAGCTATATATATATATATATGTATATGTATATATATGTATATATATATATATGTATATATACATATATATATATATATATATATATATATATATATATATATATATATGTATATATATACATATATATAAATATACATATATATATACATATATATATATATATAGCTAGAATTCACTGAAAGTCAAGTATTTATTTTATATATGTATATATATATATATATATGTATATATATATATATATGTATATATATATAATAAATACTTGACTTTCAGTGAATTCTAGCTATATATATATATATATATATATATATATATATATATATATATATATATATATATATATATATATGTATGTGTGGAAAAAAAAATCACAAGACTACTTCATCTCTACAGGCCTGTTTCATGAGGGGTTCCCTCAATCATCAGGAGATTTTAAAAATCTCCTGATGATTGAGGGAACCCCTCATGAAACAGGCCTGTAGAGATGAAGTAGTCTTGTGATTTTTTTTCCCACGCATACATATATTGCGCTCTACTACGGTATCGAGCACTATTTTTTGGATAACCTTATTAAGACATATATATATATATATATGTATATATATAAAATAAATTCTTGAATTTCAGTGTTCATTTATTTACACATATACACACACATAACACTCCTCTCAACACATTGTTGTATTCGAAAGTGCAATGCTTTGCAGCCAGTAGCACAGCCTTTGAAGGAGCGTAGGTATGGGCAGTGTAATATTCTAGGTTGGAGTCAATAACCAAGCGAGGTGACAAAGTTACGTCTCTTTACTTCATACTTCAGAACCGACTCCCACACTTGCATTAAAGATGTGCTATTTGGATTTACACTGTATGAAAAAAACTGGAAAAGGAATTTTACCTTTACCGCTAAGTTTTATATTCATAAATTTAAGTTTCTCAATACCCAACCAGTTTTTTGTGCCTTTAAAAAATATTTAGAACTCTACATTAAAACACTTTGTACCTCTAACAACCAAAAAGCTGTGAAAAATTATGATGCTGTGTTCCAAATTATATATATATATATATATATATATATATATATATATATATATATATATGTATATATATATATATATATATATATATATATATATATATATATATATATATAGTATTCTATTTTAGTTACTTTGAATTTACAACCTCCTGGCGATGCTTTGTACTGTTTGTGTACTGTTTTGTACTGTTTTGGTATTTACTTTGATTATTATTTCCAACTGTTTTGGAAATGTTTAAATGTATAAATAAAGGTTTATAAAAAAATAAAAAAATAAAAAATAAAAGACTCCCACACTTGCCGTCAGGGTGCGCAATTCAACGTAAACGTAAACTGTACTTTTTGATTGGCCAAGCCTTAAGTCCGGCTGGAAAATCGGGAGAAATTCGGGAGAATGGTTGTCTCGGGAGATTTTCGGGAGAGGCACTGAAATTCGGGAGTCTCCCGGAAGATTCGGGAGGGTTGGCAAGTATGCATTCGTATCGTGTGCCGCTGGAAGCTCTGTGTGGGCTGCCAATTGGATGACATCACTTCCTGTAAGAGCGGGCACGGCCATATTGAAGAGGGCGTGCCGGAAACGTCACATCCTGTTTACTTCCGGGACACGCCGGCGCGGCCACTTCGAAGATCATTCCAGACTGACGGCACTTCTGGCTTGTCAGAGCGGTGTCAGAATGTCTTTGTGTGATCAGAACCGCTTTAAATGTGTCCAAATTCTCACAGTCTTGCTGTATTGCTTCAGGTTGCTGGGTAACTACTGAGCTAGCATTTTAGCCACAGCGGACCATTATTACGGCGAAAGAGAAGGCACTACCGGGACACGGACCGATGAAGGATCGCCTCACACTCCTAGTTTGTGCTAACGCTAGCGGTGACTACGTGAAGCTACTGCAGAGTGGACCGACACCAGCAGATGACATGGCACCCCAAACCATCACCCAACCATGCAAATGTTGCATTTCCTTTGGAAATCGAGGTCCCAGAGTCTGGAGGAAGACAGGAGAGGCACAGGATCCACGTTGCCTGAAATCTAGTGTAAAGTTTCCACCATCAGTGATGGTTTGGGGTGCCATGTCATCTGCTGGTGTCGGTCCACTCTGTTTCCTGAGATCCAGGGTCAACGCAGCCGTCTACCAGCAAGTTTTAGAGCACTTCATGCTTCCTGCTGCTGACCTGCTCTATGGAGATGGAGATTTCAAGTTCCAACAGGACTTGGCGCCTGCACACAGCGCAAAATCTACCCGTGCCTGGTTTACGGACCATGGTATTTCTGTTCTAAATTGGCCCGCCAACTCCACTGACCTTAGCCCCATAGAAAATCTGTGGGGTATTGTGAAAAGGAAGATGCAGAATGCCAGACCCAAAAACGCAGAAGAGTTGAAGGCCACTATCAGAGCAACCTGGGCTCTCATAACACCTGAGCAGTGCCAGAAACTCATCGACTCCATGCCACGCCGCATTAACGCAGTAATTGAGGCAAAAGGAGCTCCAACCAAGTATTGAGTATTGTACATGCTCATATTTTTCATTTTCATACTTTTCAGTTGGCCAACATTTCTAAAAATCCCTTTTTTGTATTAGCCTTAAGTAATATTCTAATTTTGTGACACACGGAATTTTGGATTTTCATTTGTTGCCACTTCAAATCATCAAAATTAAATGAAATAAACATTTGAATGCATCAGTCTGTGAGCAATGAATAAATATAATGTACAAGTTACACCTTTTGAATGCAATTACTGAAATAAATCAAGTTTTTCAAAATATTCTAATTTACTGGCTTTTACCTGTATAATTGAATAATTTAGGTATAATTGTCTATCGATCAAAGATGCACATCAATGAAGGAGATAAATAACAAAATTAAAATTAAGTGCCATCCCATTCCTAACCCATAGTGTTCAATATGATGTCGGTCCACCTTTTGCAGCTATTACAGCTTCAACTCTTCTGTGAAGGCTGTCCACAATGTTGCGGAGTGTCCATCCATCCATCGATTTTCTACCACTTGTCCCTTTCGGGGTCGCAGGGGACGCTGGAGCCTATCTCATCTGCATTCGGGCGGTAGGCGGGGTACACCCTGGACAAGTCGCCACCTCATCGCAGGGTTGCGGAGTGTGTTTATAGGAATTTTCGACCATTCTTACAAAAGCGCATAGCTGAGATTACACACTGATGTTGGTCGATAAGGCCTGGCTCTCAGTCTCCTTTCTAATTCATCCCACACCATCCACACCAGGCTCTGACATCCATGTCTTTATGGACCTTGCTTTGTGCACTGATGCACAGTCATGTTGGAAGAGGAAGGGGCCCGCTCCAAACTGTTCCCACAAGGTTGGGAGCATGGAATTGTCCAAAAATGTTTTGGTTCCCTGGAGCATTCAAAGTTCCTTTCATTGGAAGTAAGGGGCCGAGCCCAACTCCTGAAAAACAACCCCACACCATAATTCCTCCTCCACCCAATTTCACACTCGGCACAAGGCAATCCGAAATGTAGCGTTCTCCTGGCAACCTCTCAAACCCAGACTGGTCCATCAGATTCATCACTCCACTGCTCTAGAGTCCAGTGGCGACGTGCTTTACACCACTGCATCCCACGCTTTGCATTGGACTTGGTGATGTATGGCTTAGATGCAGCTGCTCGGCCATGGAGACCCATTCCATGAAGCTCTCTGCGTATTGTACGTGGGCTAATTGGAAGGTCACATGAAGTTTGGAGCTCTGTAGCAACTGACTGTGCAGAAAGTCTTTGCACTATGCGCTTCAGCATCCGCTGAAACCTCTCTGTCAGTGTACGTGGCCTACCACTTGGTGGCCGACTTGCTGCTGTTCCCAAACTCATCCATTTTCTTATAATAAAGCCAACAGTTGACTTTGGAATGTTTAGGTTGTTGCACAGGTGGCATCCTATGACAGTTCCACGCTGGAAATCACTGAGAGCGGCCCATTCTTTCACAAATGTTTGTAGAAAGAGTCTCCATGCCTAAGTGCTTGATTTTATACACTTGTGGCCGGGCCAAGTGATTAGGATTCCTGATTCTGATCATTTGGATGGGTGGCCAAATACTTTTGGCAATATAGTGTGTATACCTGTATGTATGTATGTATATATGTGTGTATGTATGTATATATGTGTGTAAGTATGTGTGTATGTATGTGTGTATGCATATACCTGTATATATGTATGTATATATGTGTGTGTGTGTGTATGTAGGGGCGGTATAGCTCGGCTGGTAGAGTGGCCGTGCCAGCAACTTGAAGGTTCCAGGTTCGATCCCCGCTTCCGCCATCCTCGTCACTAACGTTGTGTCCTTAGGCAAGACACTTTACCCGCCTGCACCACCCACACTGGTTTAAATGTAACTTAGATATTGGGTTTCACTATGTAAAGCGCTTTGAGTCACTAGAGAAAAGGCGCTATATAAATATAATTCACTTCACTTCACTTGTATGTATATACCTGTATATATGTGTGTATGTATGTATATATGTGTGTATGTATGTGTGTATTGTGTGTGTATATATATATATATATATATATATAAAAAGTGTATATATATATATATATATATATGTGTATATATATATATATATATGTATATTTATACATATATATGTTTATATATATATATATATATGTATATATATATATACATATATATACATATATATGTTTATATGTATGTATATACATGTGTTTATATATATGTATGTATATGTTTTTATATGTATGTGTGTAATTGTATACATATGTATATATGTATGTATATACATATATACAGATATATATATGTATGTATGTATGCACCACCCACACTGGTTTAAATGTAACTTAGATATTGGGTTTCACTATGTAAAGCACTTTGAGTCACTAGAGAAAAGGCGCTATATAAATATAATTCACTTCACTTCACTTGTATGTATATACCTGTATATATGTGTGTATGTATGTATATATGTGTGTATGTATGTATGTATTGTGTGTGTATATATATATATATATATATATATATAAAGTATATATATATATATATATATATATGTATATATATATATGTATGTATATATATGTATATATATATATATATGTATATATATACATATATATGTATATATATACATATATATGCATATATATGTTTATATATATATATATATATATATATACATATATATATACATATATATGTTTATATGTATGTATGTATGTATATGTGTTTATATGTATGTGTGTAATTGTATACATATGTATATATGTATGTATATACATATATACAGATATATATATATATATATGTATATATGCACCACCCACACTGGTTTAAATGTAACTTAGATATTGGGTTTCACTATGTAAAGCGCTTTGAGTCACTAGAGAAAAGTTGCTATATAAATATAATTCACTTCACTTCACTTGTATGTATATACCTGTATATATGTGTGTACGTATGTATATATGTGTGTGTGTATGTATGTGTGTATGTATGTATGTATTGTATGTATATATATATATATATATATATATATATATATATATATATATATGTATGTATATATATATATATATATATATATATATATATATATATATATATATATATATATATGTATATATGTGTGTGTGTATGTGTGTGTGTATGTATGTATGTATTGCATATATATATATATATATATATATATATATATATATATATATAAAGTGTATATAAGGGCTGCAACAACTAATCGATAAAATCGATTATAAAAATAGTTGCCGATTAATTTAGTCATTAATTCGTTGGATCTATGCTATGCGCATGCGCAGAGGCTTTTAAAAAAAAAAAATTATAATTTATTTATTTATTTTTATTTTTTTAAATAAACCTTTATTTATAAACTGGAACATTTACCAACAGCTGAGGAACAATAATCAACATAAGTATGGTGCCAGTATGCTGTTGTTTTTTTTTCAATAAAATACTGGAAAGGATAGAAATGTAGTTTGTCTCTTTTATCCGATTATTAATCGATTAATCGAAGTAATAATCGACAGATTAATCAATTATCAAATTAATCGTTAGTTGCAGCCCTAATATATATACAGATACACATATATAGTATATATGTATGTATTTAAATGTAAATATGTATGTATATAATAAATATGTGTATATGTATATATGTGTATATACTGTATGTATTATGTATATATATATTCATATATGTATACACATGTATACATGTATATATGTGTATATGTATTAGAGATGCGCGGTTTGCGGGCACAACCGCGGAGTCCGCGGATTATCCGCGGATCGGGCGGATGAAATTTAAAAAAATTAGATTTTATCCGCGGGTCTGGTCGGGTCGGGCGGTTGAAATTAAAAAAAATTAGATTTTAAATAGATTCAGGCGGGTGGCAGTTAAACCAATTCGGAAATATATATACATAGTTAAATGTTGTTACCCACATACGAAAAACGAGCAGGCACCTGCAGCATATGCCACAACAGAAGAAAAAAAAAAAGAAGAGATGGACACTTTTACGGAGCGGAGAAGGGACGCCTCGCCGGGGTCCGGGACCGAGGCCCCTTCCCCCGAGAGGGCCCCACCGGGAGCCGTAGCTGAGGCGATCCGCGAGAAGGGCCCGACGCAAGTCCAGGGTCACCACCGCGCCCACCGCACCGACACCCCGCCTCGTCCGCCTTCGCCGCGGCCGGCGTCACGCGCAGCAGGTAAGCAGCTTACCTGCCCGCCACCCCCGTGGCCGGGGGCTCGTAACAGGGGTCACTCCGCGCGCTCCGCCCGCGCAGCTTACCTGCCCGCCACCCCTGTTGCCGGGGGAGCGTAACAGGGGTCACTCCGCGCGCAGTGCGCTCACGAAAGGGTGGGGCTCACCCTGGTTGATATAGACAGCAGGACGGTGGCCATGGAAGTTGGAACCCGCTAAGGAGTGTGTAACAACCCACCTGTCGAATCAACTAGCCCTGAAAATGGATGGCGCTGGAGCGTCGGGCCCATACCCGGCCGTCGCCGGCAGCGAGACGCGCTTGGAGATGCGCTCAGCGCGGCTCCCATATGATTGCGCACTGGTGTGCGTCTGGGTCGTGACAGCGTGGCACGCGAATGTCTGTGCTGCATTGGATCAGTCTCCTTTCTTTAACAGGCAAAAGCTTTATAACCTCACTAATGCCTTGCATCGTCTATATTAGATATATAACAACGGGCGGGTGCGGGCGGGTGCGGTTCTGATCAAATGTTAGAAAACGGGTGGATGGCGGATGGTTGACGACTTTCTGATGCGGTTGCGGATGAAATAATTGCCTATCCGCGCATCTCTAATATGTATGTATGTATATGTGGGACTAAGTGCTCACACGCCGAGAACTTACGTGGCTCACAGAGGAAAAAAGATACAATACTGAAAAAGCAGGTACCGATGTCTATAATAGGTGTCGGTATCGACTTGGTATCAAAGTATCAACGTTCATGTATCCATTTCATTCATCATTTATACGTATTTCACTCTGTTGTTTACATGTACACTGACATTTACTCTCTATGAGATGTGTTTGGCGTTTATGGTTTTTGGTGGTTTTTGAAGGATTCAACGGACATAAATAGTTTTTTAATATATGGGAAAATTTAGGACTGTGTCTCTGTCCGACTACTATTGTACTTCATCACTCGTGTGTTCCCGGGTCCGGTTGTTGTTGAAGCATGTGTGTATTCCGGCAGAAATCGGTCTGCTTTTGTGTGTGTGTTGTGTGTGTGTGTTTGTTTCATTTGGATGAGTCACCGCAGTTCTGGCAAGGTGGAGGTGGGCCGGGTTGAGATGGATGGAGTTTGGACGAGGTGGAAGAGCTGACATCGGGACCTTGTCTCCTGTTCTCCCATCTGTTCTGCTCCACGGAGGTGCATGGGGGTGATAATGACACTCTGTGCGTGTGTGTGTGTGTGTGTGTGTGTGTGTGTGTGTGTGTGTGTGTGTGTGTGTGTGTGTGTGTGTGTGTGTGTTTGTGTGTGCAAATAAAAAGCACCAAATTAAAGACATTTTAATGAATTTGTAGATACGTGTTGGAAGGCTTACACAGATGAGCCACAGATGGCAGAAAGAAGGGGGCGTGGCTTCCTGAGGTCAGGTACTCGAGCATCCTGCGGCGACGTCTCCATAGCCAAATGTCCTGGTCCTCCTCGTCCTTCCTCCCGACGTGACGCTCGTCCGTCACCTGGAGGCGGCGCTGATGCTTGGCGGCCAATTAAATGCAGATCGGCCCCCAACCGTCCCGCTCCTGGTTGGAGGTAGTGACTCAGGAAATATTGAAGATAATATACCGAATAAGTCATACTGTACATACGCTCATTCGAACGAGGAACTAATCCACCTAGCATCTAGATGACGGAAATATCACTAAAAAGTTCTCAAATGTGTGAATGTCCGAGCATTCTACGCCAAAAAATAATCTATTTGTTATTATTCCGCCGCAAAAGTTTGCCCACAGTTTTCATCCGTTCAGAACCGTTCCAGGATCAAAACGTTCGGCTCCATTGGGAATCCCGAGTTCCCCCCGAAATAAAAAGGTTTTAAATATCCCGGATTACCCAGAATTCCCGGTCATGATGTAAAATGAAATTGTGTGATGTATTATGATGTAAGTGTGTTCATGTTCGAAATAAACTAAAGAAAGAAAGAAAGTCATACCAAAGACTATAAAACTGGGACTAGGGATGTCCGATAATATCGGACTGCCGATATTATCGGCCGATAAATGCTTTAAAATGTAATATCGGAAATGATCGGTTTCAAAATTATCGGTATCGGTTTCAAAAAGTAAAATGTATGACTTTTTAAATCGCCGCCGTGAAGTACGGAGCGCCAATAAACCAGCCCAGTCACATAATATCTACGGCTTTTGACACACACACACACACACACACACAAGTAAATGCAAGGCATACTTGATCAACAGCCATACAGGTCACACTGAGGGTGGCCGTATAAACAACTTTAATAATAATAATAATAATAATAACTGGGATTTATATAGCGCTTTTCTAAGTACCCAAAGTCGCTTTACATGTAGAACCCATCAATCATTCACACCACCTATCATTCATCATTCAATTCACCGGTGTGAGTGGCACCGGGGGCAAAGGGTGAAGTGTCCCGCCCAAGGACACAACGGCAGCGATTTTTGGATGGTAAGAGGCGGGGAGCGAACCTGCAACCCTCAGGTTTCTGGCACGGTTGCTCTACCCACTACGCCATGCCGCCCCAACTTTAACACTGTTACAAATATGCGCCACACTGTGAACCCACACCAAACAAGAACGACAAACACAT
The DNA here is from genome assembly GCF_033978685.3 of Nerophis lumbriciformis. NCBI lineage: Eukaryota > Metazoa > Chordata > Actinopteri > Syngnathiformes > Syngnathidae > Nerophis > Nerophis lumbriciformis. The sequence continues at coordinate 31,514,852 of NC_084573.2, forward strand.
TTCGGGAGAACATCCGCACCGTAACACAACATAAACACAACAGAACAAATACCCAGAAGCCCTTGCAGCACTTACTCTTCTGGGACGCTACAATATACACCCCACGCTATCCCCTAAAGAACCCCGCCCCCCCCAACCCTGCCCACCTTAACCTCCTCATGCTCTCTCAGGGAGAGCATGTCCCAAATTCCAAGCTGCTGTTTTGAGGCATGTTAATAAAATAAATAATGCTCTTTGTGACTTCAATAATAAATATGGCAGTGCCATGTTGGCATTTCTTTCCCCATAACTTGAGTTGATTTATTTTGGAAAACCTTGTTACATTGTTTAATGCATCCAGCGGGGCATCACAACAAAATTAGGCATAATAATGTGTTAATTCCCCGACTGTATATATCGGTATCGGTTGATATCGGTATCGGTGATTAAGAGTTGGACAATATCGGATATCGGCAAAAAAGCCATTATCGGACATCTCTAACTGGGACCCATTACCTCCCTGCTTGGCACTGAGCATCAAGGGTTGGAATTGGGGGTTAAATCACCAAATTGATTCCCGAGCGTGGCCACCGCTGCTGCTCACTGCTCCCCTCACCTCCCAGGGGGTGGAACAAGGGGATGGGTCAAATGCAGAGGGTAATTTCACCACACCTAGTGTGTGTGTGTGACTATCAGTGCTACTTTAACTTTTTTTCCAGGACAATTTTTCCAATTGAAAATTAATTGGCCATCTTTCAAACATGCATAACTCCCACATTTCTCACCAAAATCGAACTGTTCCACTGTCCACACATTCCACTCACCATGGACAATCAACTTTAGAAAAATTCCAGGAATTCCCGGTTTTCCAAAGCCTTCTTTTCACCTCTTCCTGAAAAGTTTTCGCCGTTCACATTTTTCAACCATTTTTGACCATTCCACCTTGGTTGGGACAACAATCACTCTTATTCACTTGTTCGTACAAATTTCCAGTTTTCCCGAAAATTCCAGGCATTCCGAAATACCCATTCTCAATTTAAACTGTTACGACAACATTTTTCAAACGATTCCAACACCAACCCTTTCATGTAATGTAAGACAATTGTGCGAGTGTCAATATTCTAAAAAAATCCCAGTTTTCCCGAAATTTCCAATTTTCCCAATTTTAAATAAAATGATGTATTTTTAGTCCGACAATGCTTAAAATTCGCAACATTTTGCACCATTTTTAAACCCTATTTCAACCTTTTAACTACCCACCCACACTACTCTTCGATATATAGAACGCAAAACATGTTTTTCCCTTCCCAAAATCCCCACTTTTCCCGGAATTTTCTACCCATTAACAATGAATGGGCATTATACAATCTGCCCACATTTCTCAACCGGTTCAAACCATTCCAACATCCACACACCATACCCCACTCACTTTGGACATTCAAGCTAGCATGTTTCCCGGTTTAGAAAATTCCCTGATTACCCGGAATTACCAGGAATTCCCCCCATTGAAAATGAATCGGCAATATACAAAACTTTCCACATCCCACATTTCTCAACCGATTTGAACCATTCCAACATCCGCACACCCCACTCACCCTGGGAATTCAAGCTGGCATATTTCTCGGTTTGGAAAATTCCCTGATTACCCGTAATTACCAGGAATTACCCCATTGAAAATGAATGGGCAATATACAAAACTTTCCACATCCCACATTTCTCAACCCATTCAAACCATTCCAACATCCACACACCCCACTCACCCTGGACATTTAAGATAGCATGTTTCCCGGTTTGAAAAAATCCCTGATTACCCGAAATTACCAGGAATTCCCCCCATTCAAAATGAATCGGCAATATACAAAACTTTCCACATCCCACATTTCTCAACCGATTCGAACCGTTCCTCCATCCACACACTCCACTGACCCTGGACATTCAAGCTAGCGTGTTTCTCGGTTTGGAAAATTCCCTGATTAGCTCGAATTCCCAGGAATTCCCCCCACTGAAAATGAATGGGCAATATACAAAACTTTCCACATCCCACATTTCTCAACCGATTCGAACCATTCCAACATCCGCACACCCCACTCACCCTGGATATTCAAGCTAGCATGTTTCCCGTTTTGGAAAATCCCCTAAATACCTCGAATTCCCAGGAATTCTCTCCATTGAAAATGAATGGGCAATATACAAAACTTTCCACATCCCACATTTCTCAACCGATTCGAACCATTCCAACATCTCCACACCCCACTCACCCTGGACATTCAAGCTAGCATGTTTCTTGGTTTGGAACATTCCCTGATTACCCGGAATTACCAGGAATTACCCCCATTGAAAATGAATGGGCAATATACAAAATTTTTCATATCCCACATTTCTCAACCGATTCGAACCATTCCAACATCCACACACCCCACTCACCCTGGATATTCAAGCTAGCATGTTTCCCGGTTTGGAAAATTCCCTGATTACCTCGAATTCCCAGGAATTCCCCCCACTGAAAATGAATGGGCAATATACAAAACTTTCCACATCCCACATTTCTCAACCCATTCAAACCATTCCAACATCCACACACCCCACTCACTCTGGACATTCAAGCTAGCATGTTTCCCGGTTTGAAAAAATCCCTGATTACCCTAAATTACCAGGAATTCCCCCCATTCAAAATGAATCGGCAATATACAAAACTTTCCACATCCCACATTTCTCAACCGATTCGAACCGTTCCTTCATCCACACACTCCACTGACCCTGGACATTCAAGCTAGCATGTTTCTCGGTTTGGAAAATTCCCTGATTACCTCGAATTCCCAGGAATTCCCCCCACTGAAAATGAATGGGCAATATACAAAACTTTCCACATCCCACATTTCTCAACCGATTCGAACCATTCCAACATCCGCACACCCCACTCACCCTGGGAATTCAAGCAAGCATGTTTCTCGATTTGGAAAATTCCCCGATTACCCGTAATTACCAGGAATTACCCCCATTGAAAATGAATCGGCAATATACAAAACTTTCCACATCCCACATTTCTCAACCCATTCAAACCATTCCAACATCCACACACCCCACTCACCCTGGATATTCAAGCTAGCATGTTTCCCGTTTTGGAAAATCCCCTAAATACCTCGAATTCCCAGGAATTCTCTCCACTGAAAATGAATGGGCAATATACAAAACTTTCCACATCCCACATTTCTCAACCGATTCGAACCATTCCAACATCCGCACACCCCACTCACCCTGGACATTCAAGCTAGCATGTTTCTCGGTTTGGAACATTCCCTGATTACCCGAAATTACCAGGAATTACCCCCATTGAAAATGAATCGGCAATATACAAAACTTTCCACATCCCACATTTCTCAACCCATTCAAACCATTCCAACATCGACACACCCCACTCACCCTGGATATTCAAGCTAGCATGTTTCCCGTTTTGGAAAATCCCCTAAATACCTCGAATTCCCAGGAATTCTCTCCACTGAATATGAATGGGCAATATACAAAACTTTCCACATCCCACATTTCTCAACCGGTTCAAACCATTCCAACATCCACACACCCCACTCACCCTGGACATTTAAGATAGCATGTTTCCCGGTTTGAAAAAATCCCTGATTACCCGAAATTACCAGGAATTCCCCCCATTGAAAATGAATCGGCAATATACAAAACTTTCCACATCCCACATTTCTCAACCGATTTGAACCATCCCAACATCCGCACACCCCACTCACCCTGGACATTCAAGCTAGCATGTTTCTCGGTTTGGAACATTCCCTGATTACCCGAAATTACCAGGAATTACCCCCATTGAAAATGAATCGGCAATATACAAAACTTTCCACATCCCACATTTCTCAACCCATTCAAACCATTCCAACATCCACACACCCCACTCACCCTGGATATTCAAGCTAGCATGTTTCCCGTTTTGGAAAATCCCCTAAATACCTCGAATTCCCAGGAATTCTCTCCACTGAAAATGAATGGGCAATATACAAAACTTTCCACATCCCACATTTCTCAACCGGTTCAAACCATTCCAACATCCACACACCCCACTTACTTTGGACATTCAAGCTAGCATGTTTCCCGGTTTAGAAAATTCCCTGATTACCCGGAATTACCAGGAATTCCCTCCATTGAAAATGAATGGGTAATATACAAAACTTTCCCCATCCCACATTTCTCAACCGGTTCAAACCATTCCAACATCCACACACCCCACTCACCCTGGACATTTAAGATAGCATGTTTCCCGGTTTGAAAAAATCTCTGATTACCCGAAATTACCAGGAATTCCCCCCATTGAAAATGAATCGGCAATATACAAAACTTTCCACATCCCACATTTCTCAACCGATTCGAACCATTCCAACATCCGCACACCCCACTCACCCTGGACATTTAAGATAGCATGTTTCTTGGTTTGAAAAAATCCCTGATTACCCGAAATTACCAGGAATTACCCCCATTGAAAATGAATCGGCAATAAACTTTCCACATCCCACATTTCTCAACCGATTTGAACCATTCCAACATCCGCACACCCCACTCACCCTGGGAATTCAAGCTAGCATATTTCTCGGTTTGGAAAATTCCTTGATTACCCGTAATTACCAGGAATTACCCCATTGAAAATGAATGGGCAATATACAAAACTTTCCACATCCCACATTTCTCAACCCATTCAAACCATTCCAACATCCACACACCCCACTCACCCTGGACATTTAAGATAGCATGTTTCCCGGTTTGAAAAAATCCCTGATTACCCGAAATTACCAGGAATTACCCCCATTGAAAATGAATCGGCAATATACAAAACTTTCCACATCCCACATTTCTCAACCGATTTGAACCATTCCAACATCCACACACCCCACTCACCCTGGATATTCAAGCTAGCATGTTTCCCGTTTTGGAAAATCCCCTAAATACCTCGAATTCCCAGGAATTCTCTCCACTGAAAATGAATGGGCAATATACAAAACTTTCCACATCCCACATTTCTCAACCGATTCGAACCATTCCAACATCCGCACACCCCACTCACCCTGGACATTCAAGCTAGCATGTTTCTCGGTTTGGAACATTCCCTGATTACCCGGAATTACCAGGAATTACCCCCATTGAAAATGAATGGGCAATATACAAAATTTTTCATATCCCACATTTCTCAACCGATTCGAACCATTCCAACATCCACACACCCCACTCACCTTGGGAATTCAAGCTAGCATGTTTCTCGGTTTGGAAAATTCCCTAAATACCTCGAATTCCCAGGAATTCTCTCCACTGAAAATGAATGGGCAATATACAAAACTTTCCACATCCCACATTTCTCAACCGATTCAAACCATTCCAACATCCACACACCTCACTCACACTGGATATTCAAGCTAGCATGTTTCCCGTTTTGGAAAATCCCCTAAATACCTTGAATTCCCAGGAATTCTCCCCATTGATAATGAATGGGCAATATACAAAACTTTCCATGTCCCACATTTCTCAACCGATTCAAACCGTTCCTCAATCCACACACTCCACTGACCCTGGACATTCAAGCTAGCATCTTTCCCGGCTTGGAAAATTCCCTGATTACCTCGAATTCCCAGGAATTCCCCCCACTGAAAATGAATGGGCAATATACAAAACTTTCCACATCCCACATTTCTCAACCGGTTCAAACCATTCCAACATCCACACACCCCACTCACCCTGGACATTCAAGCTAGCATGTTTCCTGGTTTGAAAAAATCCCTGATTAGCCGAAATTACCAGGAATTCCCCCCATTGAAAATGAATGGGCAATATACAAAACTTTCCACATCCCACATTTCTCAACCGATTCAAACCATTCTAACATCCACACACCCCACTCACCCTGGATATTCAAGCTAGCATGTTTCCCGTTTTGGAAAATCCCCTAAATACCTCGAATTCCCAGGAATTCTCTCCACTGAAAATGAATGGGCAATATACAAAATGTTTCATATCCCACATTTCTCAACCGATTCGAACCATTCCAACATCTGCACACCCCACTCACCCTGGACATTCAAGCTAGCATGTTTCTTGGTTTGGAACATTCCCTGATTACCCGGAATTACCAGGAATTACCCCCATTGAAAATGAATGGGCAATATACAAAATGTTTCATATCCCACATTTCTCAACCGATTCGAACCATTCCAACATCCACACACCTCACTCACCCTGGACATTCAAGCTAGCATGTTTCTCGGTTTGGAACATTCCCTGATTACCCGAAATTACCAGGAATTACCTCCATTGAAAATGAATGGGCAATATACAAAATTTTTCATATCCCACATTTCTCAACTGATTCGAACTATTCCAACATCCGCACACCCCACTCACCCTGGAAATTCAAGCTAGCATGTTTCTCGGTTTGGAAAATTCCCTGATTACCCGGATTTACCAGGAATTCCCCCCATTGAAAATGAATGGGCAATATACAACATTTTTTATATCCCACATTTCTCAACCGATTCGAACCATTCCAACATCCACACACCCCACTCACCTTGGACATTCTAGCATTTCAGTTCCACTCATGCATATCCGCGGCAATTCCTACCGCAATTGCAAATTTTAGTGTTTTTTATTTTTTATTTTTTTTATTTAAACACAATCATGGGGAAACAATTGTTCCATCATTTTTTATTAGTTTGAAATACAGTCAAAAGATATTGTGAAATCCACCATTATATTCCTGTCAGTGATGGAGCAGGAAGGGGCTAGGAATACGCTTGTGGTAAAATGCACGCGTACCATACACACTGTGCGAAAAGAAACACACCTTTCTTCCATCATGCCACCTCCAAACAGGTGTCATTCTGTGCGTTCCCTCGTTGGAAATAATCTCACACAACAGATGGGTCATTTTCTCCCAGCCTGCCAGGCAGACCGGCACCGCTCTGCGGGCGTTTTGTGGCAGAGAAAACACGATCCACGCCATGCCAATTTCTCATAGCAATAGCCGTCAGACTGGCCTTCACTTTTCTTTACTAGTAGAAGGACAATAGCAGCTGGCGTTTCTTTCACTTTCTGTCTGGAGACTGTCTCACTTGATGTCGTTAGCTACATAAAAATCAGCAATGTGAATTACTACAATTCTAACAACCCTTATACAAACCCCGTTTCCATATGAGTTGGGAAATTGTGTTAGATATAAATATAAACGGAATACAATGATTTGCAAATCCTTTTCAACCCATATTCAATTGAATGCACTACAAAGACAAGATATTTGATGTTCAAACTCATAAACTTTATTTTTTTTTTGCAAATAATAATTAACTTAGAATTTCATGGCTGCAACACGTGCCAAAGTAGTTGGGAAAGGACATGTTCACCCCTGTGTTGCATGGCCTTTCCTTTTAACAACACTCAGTAAACGTTTGGGAACTGAGGAGACACATTTTTGAAGCTTCTCGGGTGGAATTATTTCCCATTCTTGCTTGATGTACAGCTTAAGTTGTTCAACAGTCCGGGGGTCTCCGTTGTGCTATTTTAGGCTTCATAATGCGCCACACATTTTCAATGGGAGACAGGTCTGGACTACAGGCAGGCCAGTCTAGTACCCACACTCTTTTACTATGAAGCCACGTTGATGTAACACGTGGCTTGGCATTGTCTTGCTGAAATAAGCAGGGGCGTCCATGGTAACGTTGCTTGGATGGCAACATATGTTGCTCCAAAACCTGTATGTACCTTTCAGTATTAGTGGCGCCTTCACAGATGTGTAAGCTACCCATGTCTTGGGCACTAACACACCCCCATACCATCACAGATGCTGGCTTTTCAACTTTGCGCCTATAACAACCCGGATGGTTCTTTCCCTCTTTGGTCCGCAGGACACGACGTCCACAGTTTCCAAAAACAATTTGAAATGTGGACTCGTCAGACCACAGAACACTTTTCCACTTTGTATCAGTCCATCTTAGATGAGCTCAGGCCCAGCAAAGCCGACGGCGTTGCTGGGTGTTGTTGATAAACGGTTTTCGCCTTGCATAGGAGAGTTTTAAATTGCACTTACAGATGTAGCGACCAACTGTAGTTACTGACAGTGGGTTTCTGAAGTGTTCCTGAGCCCATGTGGTGATATCCTTTACACACCGATGTCGCTTGTTGATGCAGTACAGCCTGAGGGATCAAAGGTCACAGGCTTAGCTGCTTACGTGCAGTGATTTCTCCAGATTCTCTGAACCCTTTGATGATATTACGGACCGTAGATGGTGAAATCCCTAAATTCCTTGCAATAGCTGGTTGAGAAAGGTTTTTCTTAAACTGTTCAACAATTTGCTCACGCATTTGTTGACAAAGTGGTGACCCTCGCCCCATCCTTGTTTGTGAATGACTGAGCATTTCATGGAATCTACTTTTATACCCAATCATGGCACCCACCTGTTCCCAATTTGCCTGTTCACCTGTGGGATGTTCCAAATAAGTGTTTGATGAGCATTCCTCAACTTTATCAGTATTTATTGCCACCTTTCCCAACTTCTTTGTCACGTGTTGCTGGCATCAAATTCTAAAGTTAATGATGATTTGCAAAAAAAATAATGTTTATCAGTTTGAACATTAAATATGTTGTCTTTGTAGCATATTCAACTGAATATGGGTTGAAAATGATTTGCAAATCATTGTATTCCGAACACAATTTCCCAACTCATATGGAAACGGGGTTTGTACATACATACATACATACATACATACATACATACGTGTGTGTGTGTGTGTGTGTGTGTGTGTGTGTGTGTGTGTGTGTGTGTGTGTGTGTGTGTGTGTGTGTGTGTGTGTGTGTGTGCGTGTGTGTGTGTGTGTGTGTGTGTGTGTGTATACAGGCATGGTCAAAAGTTTACATACACTTGTAAAGAACATAATGTCATGGCTGTCTTGAGTTTCCAATAATTTCTACAACTCCTGTTTTTTTGTGATAGAGTGATTGGAGCACATACCTGTTTGTCACCAAAAACATTCATGAAGTTTGGTTCTTTTATGAATTTATTATGGGTCTACTGAAAATGTGAGCAAATCTGCTGGGTCAAAAGTATACATACAGCAATGTTAATATTTGCTTACATGTCCCTTGGCAAGTTTCACTGCAATACGGCGCTTTTAGTAGCCATCCACAAGCTTCTGGCAAGCTTCTGCTTGAATGTTTGACCACTCCTCTTGACAAAAATGTGTTGGTTTTCTGACATGGACTTGTTTCTTCAGCATTGTCCACACGTTTAAGTCAGGACTTTGGGAAGGCCATTCTAAAACCTTAATTCCAGCCTGATTTAGCCATTCCTTTACCGCTTTTGACGTGTTTTTGGGGTCATTGTCCTGTTGGAACACCCAACTGCGCCCAAGACCCAACCTCCGGGCTGATGATTTTTAGGTTCTCCTGAAGAATTTGGAGGTAATCCTCCTTTTTCATTGTCCCATTTACTCTCTGTAAAGCACCAGTTCCATTGGCAGCAAAACAGGCCCAGAGCATAATACTACCACCACCATGCTTGACGGTATGCATGGTGTTCCTAGGATTAAAGGCCTCATCTTTTCTCCTCCAAACATATTGCTGGGTATTGTGGCCAAACAGCTACATTTTTGTTTCACCTCACCACAGAACTTTCCTCCAGAAGGTCTTATCTTTGTCCATGTGATATCAGCCGAATTTTTGAGGGTACAAAGCCATCTGGAGCCATGCGACCATAAAGTCTACAAGGTTTTGCGTACATTTTTGTGAGAATCCTGCGTGTGATTTAAGCATCAAGGAGTGGGACTATCCAGGACTAGCTGCATTGTGCTCAAACAACCACCAGGTAGCCTCTGCGAGGAGACAATACTGTATCATCTCTTTGTCTTTCGGACTTATCAGCTCTTACCATGCATACTTCACTGAAGTGAGGGACGAGGCAAGAAGTAACCCAGACCTAAATCCGCATCTATCTGTATCCAAAATGTCCTCCAGTATGACTTCTCTTGAGGATTCAGAGTTGTGTGATTATCACAAAGTTACAAGTCCTCCCCATAAATCTTCCATTTTGTTCCTGAAAAGATCCCCCCGCCCCCCCCCTCCTTGCAGCCACACCTCGTCTCATAAAGCTTTATGTTCCTCTATCAGTCCTCCTTACAGTCTGTCTCCGCTGCCTCATTAATATCTGCTACAATCCTCCTTCTTGTCCCAAAACATCCTGGTCACCCGCCATCAGCATTCGTCGATTCCACTTCCTGTCCTCGGAGCGTCGTTGCGTCACAGCTTCGACGGCTCTTGCCGTGCATCGCTGCAAAAAGGCTTATATAAATATAAAATACAGTCCTGCTCATAAGTTTACATACCCTGGGAGAATTTATGATTTCTTGGCCATTCTTCAGAGAATATGAATGATGACACAAAAACCTTTCTTCCACTCATGCTTAATGGTTGTGTGAAGCTATTTATTGGCAAACAACTGTGTTTACTCTTTTTAAATCAAAATGACAAAAGAAAGTACCCAAATGACCCTGATCAAAGTTTACATTTGATCTGATAACATGCACAAAAGTTGACACAAACAGGTTTGAATGGCTAATCAAGGTTCCAATCCTCACCTGTGACATGTTTGTTTGTAATTAATGTGTGTGTATAAAAGGTCAGTGAGTTTCTGGGCTTTTGACAGACCATTGCATCTTTCATCCAGTGCTGTATGGATGTTTCTGGATTCTGAGTTATTTGTCAATTGTCAAAGGATCTGCGAGAAAGGGTAATTGACCTGCATAAAACAGGAAAGGGGTATAAAAAGATATCCAAGGAATTGTGTATGCCAATCAGCAGAGGTGGGTAGAGTAGCCAGAAATTGTACTCAAGTAAGAGTACTGTTACTTTAGAGATTTATTACTCAAGTAAAAGTAAGGAGTAGTCACCCAAATATTTACTTGAGTAAAAGTAAAAAGTATGTTGTAAAAAAACTAATCAAGTACTGAGTAACTGATGAGTAACATACACACACACATCATATATATATATATATATATATATATATATATATATATATACATATATACATACACACACACACACACATATATACATATATATATATATATATACACACACATATATATATATATATATATATATATATATATATATATATATATATATATATATATATATACATACATTGATATATACAGTATATAATTTATTTATTTTTTTTTGCCGTTTTTGTTTACATGTTAATAGTGTTTTAATGAATATACATGCATGTTTAACACATATAGATTCCTTTCTTTCATGAAGACAAGAATATAAGTTGGTGTATTACCTGATTCTGATGACTTGCATTGATTGTAATCAGACAGTAGTGATGACAAACGTCCACGTTTTCAAATGGAGGAGAAAAAAAGTTCCTCCTTTCTGTCTAATACCACATGAAAGTGGTTGGTTTTTGGCATCTTATATGTCCAGCTTCCATATTCGTTTTTATACACTTTACAAGAAATACATTGGCGGCAAACTCCATAGCTTGCTAGCTTGTTTGCGCAGGCTTTCGGAGACTCTTATTTTGAAAGCGCAGGCGCGATGGAGCGGCACTTTTATTGTGAAGACAGGAACTGTGCAGTCAGTCTTTAGGCTTTTGACAGGGTGTACGTTGAAATAAAAAATGGTCTTTTTTCCTTCACACTTTTGATTGATTGATTGGAACTTGTATTAGTAGATTGCACAGTACAGTACATATTCCGTACAATTGACCACTAAATGGTAACACCCCAATAAGTTTTTCAACTTGTTTAAGTCAGGTCATGTGACCCCTGGCTCTGTTTGATTGGTCCAACGTCACCAGTGACTGCATCTGATTGGTGGAACGGAGTGAACGTCACCAGTGACTGTATTTGTTGAAACGCAGGCACTATGAAGGTCTGTCTGACAGACCAAAACAAACAAAGCGTGCATTAACAGATCGATAAAAATTAGTAGCGAGTAGCGAGCTGAATGTAGATAAAAGTAGCGGAGTAAAAGTAGCGTTTCTTCTCTATAAATATACTTAAGTAAAAGTAAAAGTATCTTGCATTAAAACTACTCTTAGAAGTACAATTTATCCCAAAAGTTACTCAAGTAGATGTAACGGAGTAAATGTAGCGCGTTACTACCCACCTCTGCCAATCAGCAGTGTTCAAACGCTGATTAAGAAGTGGAAAATGAGGGATTCAGGTAGACCAGCAAAGATTTCAGCCACAACAGAAAGAAAAATTGTTCGAGAGGCAAAGAAAAATCCACAAATAACTTCAGCTGAAATACAGGACTCTCTGAAAAATTGTGATGTGGCTGTTTCAAGATGCACAATAAGGAGGCACTTGAAGAAAAATGGGCTGCATGGTCGAGCGGCCAAAAAGTTAAATTTTGGTCTCATCACTCCAAATGACTTTGTTCCAGAGGTTTTGAGGCTTGTCTCTGTGCTGTTTGACGTAATGTAAGCGGGATACTTTGTGACATTTGCGCAGAAATGGCTTTCTTCTGGCGACTCGACCATGCAGCCCATTTTTCTTCAAGTGCCTCCTTATTGTGCATCTTGAAACAGCCACACCACAATTTTCCATGGAGCAGTATCGTACAGTTTGCAGGTTATAGTATACGACCATTAGGGGTTGGAATATAGACAATACAGGACATAAATCATGCAAATTTGGCCGACGATAGAGATTTTAATTATGTCGCCGTATCGTGATAGTGCGTGTTGACCACACATTGTAGCTGGACTCGCTAGCAAGTGGGGCTAATGTGCCTCCACTATGTGAAGCCGCTTTTAAGTTACTAATAAATAAATACATGATAAAGTATGTTTTTTAAAAGAAGCATAATCACTGGAGGACTAGCTAAACATGCTACACTATGCACCATAGTTAAAGTTAAAGTACCAATGATTGTCACACACACACTAGGTGTGGTGAAATGTGTCCTCTACATTTGACCCATCCCCTTGTTCACCCCCTGGGAGGTGAGGGGAGCAGTGGGCAGCAGCGGTGGCCGCGCCCGGGAATCATTTTTGGTGATTTAACCCCCAATTCCAACCCTTGATGCTGAGTGCCAAGCAGGAAGGTAATGGGTCCCATTTTTATAGTCTTTGGTATGACTCGGTCGAGGTTTGAACTCACAACCTACCGATCTCAGGGCGGACACTCTAACCACTAGGCCACTGAGAATAGGAAGGTACAGGAAGGCATGCTAACTGCTAAGCTAGATCTCTTGGATGTAAACAGGGGTGGGCGGGTCAATAAAGGGTAAAATGGTACTTTTTGGGATACTTTGGGACCTTTGAAGTAGGATCATAGTTTTTGAGATACTTTGGGACCTTTAGGGTAGGATGGTACTTTTTGGGGTACTTTGGGGCCATTGAGGTAGGATGGTACTTTTTGGTACCTTGGATTCTTTAGGGTAGGATGGTACATTTTGGGTACCTTGGGTTTTTTAGGGTAGGATGGTACTTTTTGGGATACTTTGGGGCGTTTAGGGTAGGATGGTACTTTTTGGGTACCTTGGGTTCATTATGGAAGAATGGCACTTTTTGGGGTACTTTGGGACCTTTAGGGTAGGGTGGTACTTTTGGGGATACTTTGGGACCTTTAGGGTAGGATGGTACTTTTGGCGTACTTTGGGACCTTAAGGGTTGGATATTACTTTTTGGGGTACTTTAAGACCTTTCGGGGAGGATGTTACGTTTTGGGTACTTTGGGACAGTAAAGAAAGGATGGTACTTTACGCCACAACAAAAGAGCCACAATACAGCAACATAAAGTCATACTACAACTTAATGCCAAAACAAAACACCATAAAGCCACAACACAAAAACTTTACGCCACAACACAAAAACGTTACGCCACAACACAACAACATGAAGCCACAGCACAACAAAATAAAGCCACAACACAATAACATAAAGCCACAGTACAATGTAAAGCTACAATACAACAACATGAAGCCACAACACAACAAAATAAAGCCACAACACAACAACATAAAGCCACAGTACAATGTAAAGCTACAATACAACAACATAAAACCACAGTATAACAACGTAAAGCCACAATACAACACATTTTAGCCACAACACAACAACATAAAGCCACAGTACAATGTAAGGCTACAATACAACACATTTTAGCCACAACACAACAACATAAAGCCACAACACACCCACGTAAAGCCACAACACACCCACATAAAGCCACAATACAACAACATAAAGCCACGATACAACAACATAAAGCCACGATACAACAATATAAAGCCACAATACAACAATATAAAGCCAGAATACAACAACATAAAGCCACAATACAACACATTTTAGTCTCAATACAAAAACAAAGCCCCACCACACCAACATAAAGCTACAATGATATAACATAAAGCTACAATACAACAACATAAAGCCACAGTACAATGTAAAGCTACAATACAACAACATAAAGCCACAGTATAACAACATAAAGCCACAACACAACAAAATAAGCCACAATACAACAACATAAAGCCACAGTACAATGTAAAGCTACAATACAACAACATAAAGCCACAGTATAACAACATAAAGCCACACTACAACAACATAAAGCCACAATACAACAACATAAAACTACAATACAACAACATAAAGCCACAATGTAACAACATAAAGCCACAAAACAACAAAATAAAGCCACAACACAACAAAATAAAGCCACAACACAACAAAATAAAGCCACAGTACAATGTAATGCTACAATACACCAACATAAAGCCACAATATAGCAACGTAAAGCCACAATACAACACATTTTAGCCACAACGCAACAACCTAAAGCCACAACACACCCACGCAAAGCCACAACACACCCACATAAAGCCACGATACAACAACATAAAGCCACACTACTACAATATAAAGCCACAATACAACAATATAAAGCCAGAATACAACAAGATAAAGCCACACTACAACACATTTTAGTCTCAATACAAAAACATAAAGCCCCACCACACCAACATAAAGCCACAATGCAACAACATAAATCCACAATACAACAACATAAAGCCACAACACAACAAAATAAAGCCACAGTACAATGTAAAGCTACAATACAGCAACATAAAGCCACAGTATAACAACGTAAAGCCACAATACAACACATTTTAGCCACAACACACCCACGTAAAGCCACGATACAACAACATGAAGCCACAATACAACAATATAAAGCCAGAATACAACAACATAAAGCCACAACATAACACATTTTAGTCTCAATACAAAAACATAAAGCCCCACCAACATAAAGCCACAATGCAACAACTTAAAGCCATAATACAACAACAGCCACAATACAACAACATAAAGCCACAATACAACAATATAAAGCCAGAATACAACAAGATAAAGCCACACTACAACACATTTTAATCTCAATACAAAAACATAAAGCCCCACCACACCAACATAAAGCCACAATGCAAAAACATAAAGCCACAATACAACAACATAAAGCCACAACACAACAAAATACAGCCACATTACAATGTAAAGCTACAATACAACAACATAAAGCCACAGTATAACAACGTAAAGCCACAATACAACACATTTTAGCCACAACACAACAACATAAAGCCACAACACACCCACGTAAAGCCACGATACAACAACATGAAGCCACAATACAACAATATAAAGCCAGAATACAACAACATAAAGCCACAACATAACACATTTTAGTCTCAATACAAAAACATAAAGCCCCACCAACATAAAGTCACAATGCAACAACATAAAACCACAATACAACAACAGCCACAATACAACAACATAAAGCCACAATACAACAATATAAAGCCAGAATACAACAAGATAAAGCCACACTACAACACATTTTAGTCTCAATACAAAAACATAAAGCCCCACCACACCAACATAAAGCCACAATGCAACAACATAAAGCCACAATACAACAAAATAAAGCCACAGTACAATGTAAAGCTACAATACAACAACATAAAGCCACAGTATAACAACGTAAAGCCACAATACAACACATTTTAGCCACAACACAACAACATAAAGCCACAACACACCCACGTAAAGCCACGATACAACAACATGAAGCCACAATACAACAATATAAAGCCAGAATACAACAACATAAAGCCACAACATAACACATTTTAGTCTCAATACAAAAACATAAAGCCCCACCAACATAAAGTCACAATGCAACAACATAAAACCACAATACAAAAACAGCCACAATACAACAACATAAAGCCACAATACAACAACATGAAGCCACAATACAACAACATGAAGCCACAACACACCAACATAGGCCACAACACACCAACATAGGCCACAACGCAACAACATAAAGCCACAATGCAACGACATAAAGCCAGAATACAACAACATAAAGCCACAACATAACACATTTTAGTCTCAATACAAAAACATAAAGCCCCACCAACATAAAGTCACAATGCAACAACATAAAACCACAATACAACAACAGCCACAATACAACAACATAAAGCCACAATACAACAACATGAAGCCACAATACAACAACATGAAGCCACAATACAACAACATGAAGCCACAACACACCAACATAGGCCACAACACACCAACATAGGCCACAACGCAACAACATAAAGCCACAATGCAACGACATAAAGCCAAAACACACCAACATAAAGCCACAACACACCATCGGCCACAATGCAACAACATCGGACACAACACACCAACATAAGCCACAACACACCAACATAGGCCACAACGCACCAACATAGGCCACAACGCACCAACATAGGCCACAACGCACCAACATAGGCCACAACGCAACAACATAGGCCACAAGGCACCAACATAGGCCACAATGCAACAACATAGGCCACAATGCACCAAAATAGGCCACAATGCACCAACATAGGCCACAATGCACCAACATAAAGCCACAATGCAACAACATAAAGCCAAAACACACCAACATAAAGCCGCAACACACCAACATAGGCCACAATGCAACAACATAGGCCACAACACACCAACATAAGCCACAACACACCAACATAGGCCACAACACACCAACATAGGCCACAACGCACCAACATAGGCCACAACACACCAACATAAGCCACAACACACCAACATAGGCCACAACACACCAACATAGGCCACAACGCACCAACATAGGCCACAACACACCAACATGGGCCACAATGCAACAACATAGGCCACAATGCAACAACATAGGCCACAATGCAACAACATAGGCCACAATGCACCAACATAGGCCACAATGCACCAACATAGGCCACAATGCACCAACATAAAGCCACAATGCAACAACATAAAGCCAAAACACACCAACATAAAGCCGCAACACACCAACATAGGCCACAATGCAACAACATAGGCCACAACACACCAACATAAGCCACAACACACCAACATAGGCCACAACACACCAACATAGGCCACAACGCAACAACATAAGCCACAATGCACCAACATAGGCCACAATGCACCAACATAGGCCACAATGCACCAACATAGGCCACAATGCACCAACATTGTCATGATCCGTGGTCGGATCATGTTTTGTTTAGTTATGTTTGGTTAGTTTTGGACTCCTTTAGTTATTGCTTGTGCACCTGTGAGTTTGTTTCGTCACCATGGTTACTTATTATTTTCACCTGCCGCTTGTGTTCTCGACGCGCACCTGTTTTTCATCACTGACACTATTTAAGCCTGCCTTTCTGTTCACTCGTTCTGTGCTCCTTGTTTGCGGTAAGCTACATCACGTTGATTTGTTTTTTCATGTTCCAGAGTTCTGTGCTAAGTTGAACTTTAGCTTCCCGTGCGTTCGGCACGTTTTTCTTTTGCTTGTTTTCTGTTTGCCATGATTTATGTAAATAAATCATATCTTACCCTTACGTCTTTGTCCGGAGTGTCCGTGTTGCACGGAAGGAACGATCCTGCATAAATATGCGACCCCCACATGACAGAAGGAGCACAGCAGACAGTTCCTTCGCCCCGGGCTTCGAGGAGATGGAGACGCACTGGCGAGGACGGAAGCCAGCCAAAAAGGTTTTTCGCCGCCAAAATGCGTCGCTCCCCCAAACTCCTCCTCCGAACAGCAAGTCACCACAAATGGCTCAGTCTTCCTCCCCTCAGTTGTTTGGTAATCCAGTTACTCATTTTGCTAAACAATTTTTAGATTGGGCTGCAAGCCAAATTACCATGAACTCTGACAACAACATAACGCCATCCATTTTGAATGACGTCACTCCGCCCACTTCCGATGACGTCACTGAAACGGCGCGCGGCGATGACATCATTCCGCCGGCGTCAAGGGAAGATTCTGATCTGGATTTTTTTTTTCTTCCATCTGTCTCCCTTTATCAGCCACCTCCTAATGACTTTTTTCCAAAAATAAAGTACCATCAGGACACTTTTTCTGAAAATAGATTCTGTCAACTTCAATCACCTCCGCCCCCAGTGACTCTGACTCCGCCCCTAAGGACTCTAGCCCCGCCCACGTCAAGGACTTTTTCCCTCTTTCCGCCCACACAACCCCAGGTGGGGGATAAAAAAAAACAACAATTTGGACAATTTAATGGGGAAGTTTCTGCCCTCCTCCACCCACCCCTACAGAGAGTTCCAGACCGCAGGGAGCGCGTCTGGTATCCGCCCCTTGAGGGGGGGGCTGGGGTCGGGAGCTGTGTTGGTGGGGTGGCTCGGCATCACCATGCCAAGCCTCAGCCTCCAGCACGGCCGCCACCACCAGTCTTCCGACCTGTCAAGCCACAGCCTCCCTCACGGCCGCCACCACCAGTCTACCGACCTGCCAAACCGCAACCCCCAGCTAGGCCACCTCCACCTGCACCAAGGCTAGCACCTGTCGCCGCACCAAGACTAGCACCAGCTCCACCACGCCAAGTTCCTCGCCAAGCTCCGGTACCAGCTCCACGACGCCAAGCTCCGGTACCAGCTCCACGACGCCAAGCTCCGGTACCAGCCCCACGACGCCAAGCTCCGGTACCAGCTCCACGACGCCAAGCTCCGGTACCAGCCCCACGACGCCAAGCTCCGGTACCAGCCCCACGACGCCAAGCTCCGGTACCAGCTCCACGACGCCAAGCTCCGGTACCAGCTCCACGACGCCAAGCTCTGGTACCAGCTCCACGACGCCAAGCTCCGGTACCAGCTCCACGACGTCAAGCTCCGGTACCAGCCCCACGACGCCAAGTTCCGGTACCAGCTCCACGACGCCAAGCTCCGGTACCAGCTCCACGACGCCAAGCTCCGGTACCAGCTCCACGACGCCAAGCTCCGGTACCAGCTCCACGAGTCCAAGTCCAAGACCCTCCACGCCAAGACCAAGACCCTCCACACCAAGTCCAAGACCCTCCACGCCAAGTCCAAGTCCAAGACCCTCCACGCCAAGTCCAAGACCAAGACCCTCCACGCCAAGTCCAAGACCAAGACCCTCCACGCCAAGTCCAAGACCAAGACCCTCCACGCCAAGTGCCGCCAGTCGCAGCTCCACGACGCCAAGTGCCGCCAGTCGCAGCTCCACGACGCCAAGTGCCGCCAGTCGCAGCTCCACGACGCCAAGTGCCGCCAGTCGCAGCTCCACGACGCCAAGTGCCGCCAGTCGCAGCTCCACGACGCCAAGTGCCGCCAGTCGCAGCTTCACGACGCCAAGTGCCGCCATGCCAAGACCAAGACACGCCATGCCAAGACCAAGACACGCCATGCCAAGACCAAGACCAAGACCCGCCATGCCAAGACCAAGACCCACGCCAAGACCAAGACCAAGACCCGCCATGCCAAGACCAAGACCCACGCCTAGACCAAGACCAAGACCCACGCCGAGCTTCGCCGCCGGACGCGCCACGCCGAGCTTCGCCGCCTGACTTGCCACGCCGAGCTGCCACGCCTGCCAAGTTGACGACGCGCCTGTCTCCTCGTCGGCCACGGATATGGCCGCTACCTGGTCGTCCGCCACGCCAAGTGCGCCCACCTCCCAGTCGGCCACGAATGTGGCCAATCCCTGGGCGCCCGCCTCGCCTGCTGCAGCGGCGTTCCACTCGCCGCCGCCACTTGACTTTGCCACGGTGGATTCGGGGCCACTTGGGCTGGCAACCCACCGCCATGTTCCCCTCCCGCCCTCCCATGACTATTGATCTTTGGGTTTTTTTAGGACATATAGAATCTGTCCTTAAGGGGGGGGCTCTGTCATGATCCGTGGTCGGATCATGTTTTGTTTAGTTATGTTTGGTTAGTTTTGGACTCCTTTAGTTATTGCTTGTGCACCTGTGAGTTTGTTTCGTCACCATGGTTACTTATTATTTTCACCTGCCGCTTGTGTTCTCGACGCGCACCTGTTTTTCATCACTGACACTATTTAAGCCTGCCTTTCTGTTCACTCGTTCTGTGCTCCTTGTTTGCGGTAAGCTACATCACGTTGATTTGTTTTTTCATGTTCCAGAGTTCTGTGCTAAGTTGAACTTTAGCTTCCCGTGCTTTCGGCACGTTTTTCTTTTGCTTGTTTTCTGTTTGCCATGATTTATGTAAATAAATCATATCTTACCCTTACGTCTTTGTCCGGAGTGTCCGTGTTGCACGGAAGGAACGATCCTGCATAAATATGCGACCCCCACATGACAAACATAGGCCACAATGCAACAACATAGGCCACAATGCAACAACATAGGCCACAATGCAACAACATAAAGCCACAATGCAACAACATAAGTCACAATGCAACAACATAAAGCCACAATGCAGCAACATAAGTCACAACAAAACAACATAAGTCACAACGCAACAACAAAAGTCACAACGCAACAACATAAGTCACAACACAACAACATAAGTCACAACGCAACAACATAAGTCACAACACAACAACATAAGTCACAATACAACAACATAAGTCACAACGCAACAACATAAAGCCACAACACACCAACATAGGCCACAATGCACCAACATAGGCCACAATGCACCAACATAAAGCCACAATGCAACAACATAAAGCCAAAACACACCAACATAAAGCCGCAACACACCAACATAGGCCACAATGCAACAACATAGGCCACAACACACCAACATAAGCCACAACACACCAACATAAGCCACAACACACCAACATAGGCCACAACACACCAACATAGGCCACAACGCACCAACATAGGCCACAACATACCAACATAGGCCACAACGCAACAACATAGGCCACAATGCAACAACATAGGCCACAATGCACCAACATAGGCCACAATGCACCAACATAGGCCACAATGCAACAACATAGGCCACAATGCAACAACATAGGCCACAATGCAACAACATAAAGCCACAATGCAACAACATAAAGCCAAAACACACCAACATAAAGCCGCAACACACCAACATAGGCCACAATGCAACAACATAGGCCACAACACACCAACATAAGCCACAACACACCAACATAAGCCACAACACACCAACATAGGCCACAACACACCAACATAGGCCACAACGCACCAACATAGGCCACAACACACCAACATAGGCCACAACACACCAACATAGGCCACAATGCACCAACATAGGCCACAATGCACCAACATAGGCCACAATGCAACAACATAAGTCACAATGCAACAACATAAAGCCACAATGCAGCAACATAAGTCACAACAAAACAACATAAGTCACAACGCAACAACATAAGTCACAATACAACAACATAAGTCACAACGCAACAACATAAGTCACAACGCAACAACATAAAGCCACAACACACCAACATAAGCCACAATGCAACAGCATAAAGCCACAATGCAACAACATGAGCCACAACGCAACAACATAAAGCCACAACACAACAAAATGTGTCTTTTCCTCACTCGCCAGATGTATTTGGTGATATCATCATTGGTCAAATCTGGGCTGATACTGGATGATGATTGGCTGATCCCTGCTCCTAAAGTTCCCCACTGAGACCATTAATGTCCTGCACAATGGAGGCCTGCATGTTTTGAAGCCCAGCAGAGCATGACACTAAAGAAGGAGCCTTGTTAGGAGCTCAGGCAGCTAATGGATGGTACTTTTAGAAATGTAGTCAAAAGAGAAGCGCCGGGGAGGAAACAGTTCCAGCCCGCCAAGTCTTCTTTTACAGCTGAGGACTGTAAAGACTTTTCCTTGGTTCGCTAGAAGGGCTTTGAAAGAGAACAACCGGCTCAAAGTGCTTTCATCTCCAGCAAAAAGAAGACACTTTTCTCCAATACCATGTGTTCTTTTCTTAATGCCATGGCACCAATATTCAATGTCCAAGAACGCGCTGCAAAGTAGAGTGGAAATATGATCAGAAGAGAGAAACAGACCTGTGGGGGATGACATCACTGGAATGGTCCTGGTCCTAATGCACCATCTGCTGTAATGGCTTTTGCATGGGGCCAGGGCCGCCCCGAGCCATTATGATTTATGCACTTATTGACAGTGCTTCTCTTTATGGATTCATGACTAAACACACGTTTAGCGTTACACCAGTCCGGGGTAGTTAGTTCATGCGGGGTATCCAATTGCCTGTGGCCAGAAAACTGTTTATTGTGATCCTGCATGGTTGTCGACTAACTCATTCTACTCTTGTCGTATTGTGCAAAACCCCACTTATTTGGCAGCTGTTTTTGTGTATTTGGGATCACAAAAGTGGCAAAAATGTGGATTTAAACCATAGACGTGTTGAGATATTTACCGTAAATTCCGGCCTATAGTTTATTTTAATTGTATTAATTTATTTATTTTCTACCGCTTGTCCATTTTGGGGGTTTTATTTATTTTTGTTTTATTTATTTAATTATTATCATTATTATATTTTTTAAAAAATGTTTAACTTATTTGTGTATTTTTTATTATTTCTGTCAACTCTATGTGTCTAAAGCCGAAAACAAAAAAAATCCAGACTATAATCCGCTACTTTTTTCCTACACTTTGAACACTGCAGCCTACGGTGCGGCTAATTTATGGATTTTTCTTCGCCAACGGCCATAATGTTCTGTATTCAATAGAGACATTAAAATGGTATGTTATTGTTTGTGCTATGGCGCCATCTTTTCAAGTTTGCTGACTGCAGGTGTTAAGGGTTGAAAATCTACTTCCTGTTTTCATACTGTCATGTCTGTGTGATCATGTTTTTGTCTTAGTCATGTTTTATTTAGTTATTGGACTTTTTAGTTTCTGGCTTTTCACTCCCTTGTCTTGTTTCCATGATTACCCATTAGTTTCACCTGTTCCACGTTTGGACTCATTGTGCACTCTTGTTTGTCACCATAGCAACCATTAGTTTTCACCTGTCACGTCACGCACCTGTTTCACGTTTTGAGTCACGCACCTGTTTTCGTTAATCATGTCTGTAGTATTTAAGTTCATTGTTTTTCAGTTTGTCTTTCTGGTGACATCCCCGCATTTATACTCTCCACACACTTATGACCCTTGCTGCGCTTTTTTCATGCCGTTTTTTCATCCAAGTAAGTTTTCTTTATTCAAGCCATAGTTTGCAAGTTTTGTTTAATTGTTCATAGTTTCTGCCAATGTGCAAGTTCTGTGTTTATAGTCTAGTTTTGTACCTCCGCCCCTGTGCGCGCCCCTTTAGTTTGTTCCTTTTGTTATTGTAAAATTAAATATGTATTCACCTACAAGTCATATCTGGTCCAAATCTTTTGCACCTCGGGAGAACGAACCACGCCACAGTCCAAGACGTGACAAATACTTTGAACTGGAAGTAAAACCGTCCATGGCGTTTCTGCTCGAAAGGATTCTTCATTTATCACTCCAAGCAACGTTTGTAAGTTTTCCAATATAACTAAAGCAATTCTTACTTACTAATCCGTCCCATGTGTGATGCCTGTAGGAGTGTTTTCATGCATATTTGTACATGCTATCGTAATGTATTGACGCTAACGTCGTTAGCACAAGCTATATGCTTTCACGTTTACAAATGTCTGTGTTAGTATTATTAACTTACAATGGCATTCTGCTTGTATTGTTTCAGTTTCACAAAATCCTCAGTAAATTCACCAAAACGTCACCGTGGAGTTATTGAGTCTGCAGGGTTTGCCGCAGCTGTTTGTTGTTGAGGCGGCCGCCTTAACAACAAGGCAACAACTTTGCCCAATTGGACAAGTGGGGTCGGTCGATGCCAAAAAAGTACCAAATTCGGTACCCAACCCTAGTTATCTAATTTAACGGTATTTACTCATATCAGTACGATATATGTCGTACACAATGTGTTCAAAATTCTATGAAATGTATCATTCTTGTACAGTCTCCTTTCCAAGTCATTTGAGACCATTTCATTCTTCTTGTTACTTTTAAACAGTCATCCTTTACAGATTTTTCCGATCTTTATACAAAGTTAACTCTAGATAGCTAGAGGCCTCATCCAAACAATCCAAACTTTGCCCGGAAGGACAGGCGGGATTCGGTTGGTGCCAAACAAGTATCAAATTTGGTACACATCTCTAGTTATGGAATTCAACGGTATTTACTCATATCCGTCCGATATTTGTCAAACACAATTAATTTGTAATAAATTCTTTGAAATGTATTATTCTTGTGCACTCTTCCTTCCGAGTCATTTGAGATGATTTCATGCTTCTTGTTACTTTTGAACAGAGTCATCCTTTTCCGATTTTTCTGATCTCCATACAAACTTAACCCTAAATAGCTGGTAGCGTCACCCAAACAGGGGGGGGTCGATCGATGCCAAAAAAGTACCAAATTCGACACCCATACCTATTTATCAAATTTAACCACATTTACTCATATTAGTTCGATATTTGTCGTACACGATAAATTTGTTCAAAATTCTAATAGTCAATCTGCGTGAATTACTCCTTTTGAGTCATTTGAGACCATTGCATGCTTCTTGTTACTTTTAAACAGAGTCATCCCTTTCCGATCTTCCCAATCTTTATAAAAAGTTAATCCTAAATAGCTGGAAGCGTCATCCAAGCAATCCAAACTTTGCCCAATTGGACAAGTGGGGTCGGTCGATGCCAAAAAAGTACCAAATTCGACACCCATACCTATTTATGAAATGTAACCATATTTACTCATATCAGTTCAATATTTGTTGTACAAGATACATTTGTTCAAAATTCGAATAAAGTCATAATTTGTGTGAATTCTTCCTTTTGAGTCAATTGAGACCATTTCATGCTTCTTGTTACTTTTAAACAGTCGTTCTTTACCGATCTCTCCGATCTTTATACGAAGTTAACCCTAGATAGCTGGAGGCATCATCCAAACAATCCAAACTTTGCCCAGAAGAACAGGGAAAATACGGTCGTGCCAAAAAAAAGTACCAAATTCGGTACATATCCATTTTTTATCAAATTTAACGGTATTTACTCATATCAGTATATCAGATATATGTTGTACACAATTAATTTGTTCAAAATTCTATGAAATGCATCATTCTTGTACAGTTTTCTTTCTAAGTCATTTGAGACCATTTTCACGCTTCTTGTTACTTTTAAACAGTCATCCTTTTCCGATCCTTCTGATATACATACAAAGTTAATCCTACATAGCTGGAAGCGTCATCCAAACAATCCAAACTTTGCCCAGTTGGACAGGGGGGATTTGGTCGGTGCCAAAAAAGTATCAAATTCGCTACCAATCTTTAGTTATCGAATTTAACGGTATTTACTCATATCAGTTCGATATATGTCATACATAATTTATTTGTTCAAAATTCTATGAAATGTATCATTCTTGTGCAGCCTTTCTTCTGAGTCATATGAGACCATTTCATGCTTCTTGTTACTTTTAAACAGTCATACTTTTCCGATGTTTACGATCTTTATACGAAGTAAACCCTAAATAGCTGGAGGCGTCATCCAAACAATCCAAACTTTGCCCGGTAGGCCAGGCGGGATTCGACCGGGGCCAAAAAAGTACCAAATTTGGTACCTATCCCTAGCTGTCTAATTTAACGGTATTTACTCGTATCAATCCGATATGTCGTATACAATTAATGTGTTAAAAATTCTATATGTTCAAAATTCTATGAAATGTATCATTCTTGTGTACGCTTCCTTCCGAGTCATTTGAGACAATTTTAATGCTTCTTGTTACTTCTAAACAGAGTCATCCCTTTCCGATCTTCCCAATCTTTATAAAAAGTTAATCCTAAATAGCTGGAAGCGTCATCCAAGCAATCCAAACTTTGCCCAATTGGACAAGTGGGGTCGGTCGATGCCAAAAAAGTACCAAATTCGACACCCATACCTATTTATGAAATGTAACCATATTTACTCATATCAGTTCAATATTTGTTGTACAAGATACATTTGTTCAAAATTCGAATAAAGTCATAATTTGTGTGAATTCTTCCTTTTTAGTCATTTGAGACCATTTCGTGCTTCTTGTTACTTTTAAACAGTCGTTCTTTACCGATCTCTCCGATCTTTATACGAAGTTAACCCTAGATAGCTGGAGGCATCATCCAAACAATCCAAACGTTGCCCAGTAGAACGGGGAAAATACGGTCGGTGCCAAAAAAAAGTACCAAATTCGGTACACATCCATTTTTTATCAAATTTAACGGTATTTACTCATATCAGTCCGATATATGTTTTACACAATTCACTTGTGCAAAATTCTATGAAATGCATCATTCTTGTACAGTTTTCTTTCTAAGTCATTTGAGACCATTTTCACGCTTCTTGTTACTTTTAAACAGTCATCCTTTTCCGACCTTTCCGATCTTTATACAAAGTTAATCCTACATAGCTGGAAGCGTCATCCAAACAATCCAAACTTTGCCCAGTTGGACAGGCGGGGTTTGGTCGGTGCCAAAAAAGTATCAAATTCGCTACCAATCTTTAGTTATCGAATTTAACGGTATTTACTCATATCAGTTCGATATATGTCATACATAATTTATTTGTTCAAAATTCTATGAAATGTACCATTCTTGTGCAGCCTTTCTTCTGAGTCATATGAGACCATTTCATGCTTCTTGTTACTTTTAAACTTTTCTGATCTTTACGATCTTTATACGAAGTTAACCCTAAATAGCTGGAGGCGTCATCCAAACAATCCAAACTTTGCCAGGTAGGCCAGGCGGTATTCGGCCGGTGCCAAAAAAGTACCAAATTCGGTACCTATCCCTAGTTGTCTAATTTAACGGTATTTACTCGTATCAATCCGATATGTCGTACGCAATTAATGTGTTCAAAATTCTATGAAATGTATCATTCTTGTGTGCGCTTCCTTCCGAGTCATTTGAGACAATTTCATGCTTCTTGTTACTTTTAAACAGAGTCGTCCTTTTCCGATCTTTATACGAAGTTAAGATAAATAGCTGGAGGCGTCGTACAAAACCTATTTAACGCACTGTCAGTCTTCTGCACCGTCTCCAAAGGAAAGTTAACAACTTTATTACTTTTAAAGAAGATTTCCCACAGTCCAAACTTTGAGGTTTTCGGCTTTTAGAGATAAAGTCGATAGTTTTGTCCGGCTGGGGGAAAAAAACACATTCTAGCTTCAACGTTCTTGAACATCTGCCTCAGTCTTTGGAGGAGTTGCAGCCTGCCGAGGGAAGGTTCTTGCAGCTCCCAGGTGAGTTCTGTTCCGCAACGGAATGAGGACACGCGGGACATCGCTAAGAAACAGCAGGTGTGTTAACCAAGTCAGGCTAAGTGCAAAGTCGCTACATCAAAAATGTTGGCCACGCTTCGGAAATCCCACCCTTTGTGTGGTTTCTCCAACCGACAGAATATGTTACAGTCGCGGTTTGAAAAAAAAAAAAAAAGATTCAATTTAATCCCCATGACGTGCTCCAGGATTATTGTTCTGGTTTGAGCGGCCTGCCATAAGACAGTCGGGCACAAACAGCCATGCAAACACGATTTTTACACTCCAGGACAAAATGAGATTATTTTTTTGCTTATTTATTCAGGTTTGTCATCGAGGACGATCCAAGGAAGCGTTTGTGTTGAGCCTCAAGTCAAGGAAGCACATTTCAGACTTTGCTTATCAATTGCTAAATGTAAACAAATGAAAAATAAGACCTTCACAAAGCACTTCAAGTATTGCTGCTTCACTGTATTGTAGTTTTTTTTTTAAAGGGGAACATTATCACAATTTCAGAAGGGTTAAAACCATTAAAAATCAGTTCCCAGTGGCTTATTTTATTTTTTGAAGTTTTTTTCAAAATTTTACCCATCATGCAATATCCCTAAAAAAAGCTTCAAAGTGCCTGATTTTAACCATCGTTATATACACCCGTCCATTTTCCTGTGACGTCACACAGTGATGCCAACACAAACAAACATGGCAGAAAGAACAGCAAGGTATAGCGACATTAGCTCCGATTCAGACTCGGATTTCAGCGGCTTAAGCGATTCAACAGATTACGCATGTATTGAAACGGATGGTTGTAGTGTGGAGGCAGGTAGCGAAAACGAAATTGAAGAAGAAACTGAAGCTATTGAGCCATATCGGTTTGAACCGTATGCAAGCGAAACCGACGAAAACGACACGACAGCCAGCGACACGGGAGAAAGCGAGGACGAATTCGGCGATCGCCTTCTAACCAACGATTGGTATGTGTTTGTTTGGCATTAAAGGAAACTAACAACTATGAACTAGGTTTACAGCATATGAAATACATTTGGCAACAACATGCACTTTGAGAGTGCAGACAGCCCATTTCAGGCGCGCTAAGAACATATATTTTTCCACGATTTCAGCACTCAGGTTAACCATACCTAAATATGAAAAAAATAAATTTTTTGTGTAAAAGTAGACAGTTTTATGTCGTCCACAGCTCCTTTACCACATGGGGTCCCCCAGGGCTCAATCCTTGCCCCAATTTTATTTGCGCTTTACCTTCTCCCTCTTGGTTCTATTTTTAGGAAGTACAGTATTGCATTTCATTTTTATGCCGATGATTGCCAGATTTATTTTCCCATGGCACAAAATAACACGGTTCAACGTCTTATTGACTGCCTGCACGACATCAAAGTCTGGCTTTCAGCTAACTTCCTGAGCCTAAATGAAGATAAAACAGAAGTTATGTTGTTCGGTCCAAGTCGCTCTCCCTCCCCCAACGTTGACCTCGGCACTCTGACCCCGTATCTCAGCGACTCTGTCACAAACCTGGGGGTAAAGTTTGACTCAGATTTTAAATTCGAAAAACAAATCAGCAGCGTCGTTCAAAAAAGCTTTTATCAATTACGCCAAATAGCGAAAGTGAAACCGCTTCTATCAAGACATGATCTTGAGAAATTAATCCACGCTTTTATCTCGACTCGTCTTGATTATTGTAATGCCCTGTATGTTGGCATTAGCCAGGCCTCCCTCGCCCGCCTGCAGCTCGTGCAGAACTCTGCTGCTCGTCTGCTAAAACAGACCCGCAGACGTGAGCACATCACCCCTATTTTAGCGTCCCTTCACTGGCTCCCTGTGCGTTACCGAATACATTTTAAACTCCTTTTATTTGATTTTAAATGTCTAAACAACCTCGCGCCAACCTATCTCTCCGACCTCCTTCAGCCTTACTGCCCCACCCGATCCTTAAGATCAGCCGATCAGCTGCTGTTGACGGTCCCTGACACAAGGCTGAAGCTTAGAGGTGACAGAGCTTTCGCCGTTGCTGCTCCCAAGCTCTGGAACGACCTACCCCTGAGTGTTAGACAAGCCTCCTCTCTTCCTGTTTTTAAATCTCTCTTAAAAACATACTTTTATTCCATGGCTTTTAACACTGAGTGATATCCATCCTGCAATGGCGCCCCATAATACACCTGCTGTGATCCTGTTTTTATGTTTTTATGTTTTTATTAATTCTATTTTAATTATTTATTTTTTATCGTGTTCTGTTTGTGTTGTGTTGTGTTTGCTCGGTACTCGTTTTATCTTTTAACCTGCTCATTGTACAGCACTTTGGCTACCCCTGTGGTAAATTTTAAATGTGCTCTATAAATAAAGTTGATTTGATTTGATTTGATTAAATAGACACAAACTACTGCATTACACAAGACTACCCGAATGTACTCGAATGATTGAAAAAAATAAATGTTTTTAAGCTAAATTATTGGTAAACACAGTTTATGTATAATAATTTACGTAAAACCGCGAGTAATGAATAAAGTTTTCATCAATTAATATATTCTGTAGACATACCCTCATCCGCTCTCTTTTCCTGAAAGCTGATCTGTCCAGTTTTGGAGTTGATGTCAGCATCTGCTTTGAGTGTCGCAGGATATCCACACATTCTTGCCATCTCTGTCGTAGCATAGCTTTCGTCGGTAAAGTGTGCGGAACAAACGACTGACCCACAGCCTCGTATTTTGAACAAATTTCGTCCAATTTCTTGCCACTTTCGCATCTTTGGGCCACTGGTGCAACTTGAATCCGTCCCTGTTCGTGTTGTTACACCCTCCGACAACACACCGACGAAAGTGAGAAAATGGCGGATTGCTTCCCGAGAGCGAATAATAGAAAGGCGTTTAATTCGCCAAAATTCACCCATTTAGAGTTCGGAAATCGGTTAAAAAAATATATGGTCTTTTTTCTGCAACATCAAGGTATATATTGACGCTTACATAGGTCTGGTGATAATGTTCCCCTTTAAGGCACGACCCCAATATTGTTGTCCGGGTGGAAATCGGGAGAAATTCGGGAGAATGGTTGCCCCTGTCACGGCTTGGTAAAAGGATAGGACTCAGATGCAGAGTAGGGAACTTAGACAGGCTTTTATTTTGACAGCTTCCTTTTCACCTCCAAAGTCAAGGATTACAATATCTATTTATCCAAAAACTAACCGGCAAAAAAGGTTCCAAAAAATAGGAACAACCAAAATTCGCTCCGAATGGAGGAAAACACAAAAGCAAAGACGAACTATAATTAATATATGCTATAAAATGTATAAACAAAAAAACGCTCCAACAGGAGGAAGAAACAACAACTATGAAAAATTCTATACTATCTAATCTAATAAAGTATTAACAAAAATTGTCACTCAAAAATGTGAGGAAAGAATGAAAAATAACTGAAACTTACCACTTCGGCTGAATAAACTAAATAACAAAAAATCACTCTGCTGAGGAGGAAGAAAGGAAAACTCAAAATAGCAACGAAGGGATTCAGAATCAAAGAACATAAGCACAAGACGAGGCAAGGCAAGACAAGGCATGGACATGGGCATGGATGCTAGAGAGTACGAATAAACGAAACAATCTGGCACAGAACAAAGGAAGGAGTGGGCTTATAAGACACATGAGGGTAATAGGGAACAGGTGGAAACAATTAGGGGATCGGGATGACGTCAGACTGATGACACAAAAGGAAGGGCAAGTGACCTGAAACGAGAGGAGAGTTACTTTTCAAACTAAAACATGCACATCACAAGACAGAAAAAACCAAGACAAGACATCCCTCACCGCGGTGTGACAGCCCCGGGAGATTTTCGGGTGGGGCACTGAAATTCGGAAGTCTCCCGGGAAAATCGGGAGGGTTGGCAAGTATGACTCCCGGGTATCGATTCACGAAAAATCAAACAGTGCCATATTTCGATACATTTGTTGCATATGACATCACGTCCGGTTGCAGACTCGTTACATCCGGTTACAGACTAAACACCGGCTCACATATACAATCAGTCAAACAACTCATCCAAACTCCCTCAAAGTAATGTTGGGATTTTTCAACACCAACAAAGCAAGTATGTAAAGTAAGGCTCCACTCTTTCAAAATGCCCTAGCCTGATGCTAATTTACATTGGATTTGCCATAGACGGGCTACTATTAGCATTACCGGTTTTACATAAGAATTTTAACACCTCCAGAATAGGTTAAGGAAACTGCAACCAAGATGAATGTTACAATCAAACAGCTGGTGTGTACTAAGCACAATACTTAAAGTATTAATAACACTTAGTAGGGTGCAACATAACACATTCAGTTTCATGGAAAAAAGCTTTTTTTCTAGTTAGACAATATACCACAGACGGCTTGAGAGTCTTATGTGGCTCTCTAGCGCCGCCCTAGTGGCTCCGTGGAGCTTTTTAAAAAATGGAAAAAGTTCAATATGTTTGTGTGTGTGCTTCACAGATGAGAGTGTTTGACGAGCGCCGTTTTGTACTACTAATTTCGACGCTCCTTGAACTCACCGTAGTTGTATGGACTGTAACGCAACAATTTGTTTACATGTACAACTTTCTCCTGAGCTGCCACAGAAAGACGTGTTTTATGCCACTCCCTCTTCCTCATTTTGTCCGACCCAACGTTTTTGTGTGCGCGCTTCACTGATGAGAGTGTTTGACGAGCGCCGTTTTGTCCTACTAATTCCGGCGCTCCTTGAACTCACCGTAGTTGTATAGACTGTAACGCAACAGTTTCTTTACATGTACAACTTTCTCCTGAGCTGCCACAGAAACACGTGTTTTATGCCACTCCCTCTTTCTCCTTTTGTCCACCCAACGTTTTATGCTGTGTGTGAATGTACAAAGGTGAGCTTTGTTGATGTTATTGACTTTTTGTAGTGCTAATCAGGCATAACTGCAAGCTAATCAATACTAACATGCTATTTAGGCTAGTGTCATTATGTCTCGTTTGTATAGGTACAGGGCCGGCCCGTGGCATAGGCCGTATAGGCAAATGCTAAGGGCGCCGTCCATCAGGGGGCGCCACGCCAGTTCCACAAATGTTGGAGAAAAAAAAAGAAAAAAAATAAGTTGGTACTATTATTTCTAAATACAAAAAATAATCCCACGTTAATTAAAATGCAAAGTAAAGCCTATTTAACAGAAATATTATTTGTTACAACATTACGCCCCCTCCTCCCCCCGCACGGTGCGCTCCCTCCCTTCCCGTATCATGACTCTTTTTGGACGTCACCACATCAAAAAATCAACACAAGATGCCAAAACTGTCAGGTGCCCAGGGAAGAAAAAAGAGAAAAGAAGAGGAGGAGAAACGAGAAAAGACAGAGATAGCAGGTAGGTAACGTTAGCCTACATGAAACTATTTGTCTGTTACAGAATGTGATAGTACCGTAACCTGGCTTTTTAGCATTAAGCTAATGTTACATGATTCGGCAATTGCTAATCAATAAATAGCTAGTTCTGTTTTAACGTCGGGTTAATATTGTGGAGGGGGCTAAATTGTTATGGAAAATAATAATGTAACGTTAGGTAATTACAGTACTCCCACCTTACATTCCTCAGGGACATTTCTTTCTTTCTTTAGTTTATTTCGAACATGAACACACTTACATCATAATACATCACACAATTTCATATCATTTCATTTTACATCATGCACGAAAAGGAGTAGGAAGAAGCAAAGCTTATTTAATCCTACCCCTTTCCCATTTCAAAGCGTTTACAAATATATAGAATCATTTACTGACCTTTTTATATAATAAAATAACATCTATGAGTTAGTATACAACAGTTTTGTACTATGTAATTAATTAATTAATTCAGTCATTATTAACATACTGAGATGAAGAATATCTTATTTTCAATAAGGTTGAAAGTATTTCTCATAATTCTTCTTCTTTGTACTCTGTAAGCACTATTATTTTGAACAACCTCTTAAACTGGATCATATCAGTACAATTTTTAACTTCTTTACTTAATCCATTCCATCATTTAATTCCACATACTGATATGCTAAAAGTTCTAAGTGTTGTACGTGCATATAAATGTTTGTATTAGATCTTTTAAGCAGGTGTTTTTTGTTTACATTGTTATTGCCTTCTGGTTAGCTAATGTTTGCCCTGCAGGTAATCGTCACTTTTCCACCCCTTTATATATTAGGTATAGTTGTAAGTAAAAAAAAAAAGGTCAAAGACAAAGCTATTCGGGTTCTTGTGAGTATATACACTTCACTGCCGATGTGGGGGGGCGCCACCTAAAATCTTGCCTAGGGCGCCAGATTGGTTAGGGCCGGGCCTGTATAGGTATATTTGAGCTCATTTAATTTCCTTCATTTATGTCCTTTGTGTATTTAATTTATCTTTGCATGTCTCTGTATTTAATATTGGCTGCATTTCTGAGAGTTGTTTGTGTGCCATGTCATTATGAAAGTAGGCTAATATAGCTGATATAGACATTTACACAATGTGTTGCCCTTATTACAAGACTTATATAAGACTTTTAATTTTTTTGCGGTTCCAGACAGATTAGTTTTTTGTATTTGTGGTCCAATATGGCTTTTTCAACATTTTGTATTGCCGACTCCTGTCCTATACAGTACTGCCATGTAAAGTCATGGAATGTGTGCCAATGAAACTCAAATGTTACTGTAATACAAGATATTACAACTGCACTGCGCAGTCATCTAGGGTTGTACGATATACCGGTATTGGTATAGTACCGCGATACTAATGAATCATATTCGGTACTATACCGCCTCTAAAAAGCACCGGTCACCCACCCACCCGGCCCCCCGTCACGTCGTGTCTTTGTTGGTTCTACAAGCAGACGAGCATGTTCGGCAGCGCACAATCACTGAGTACTTACAAGCAGACACAGTGTGTCGACAGAAAAGGGAGAACGGACGCATTTTGGCTTAAAAACTAACGATAAAGGTGAAGTTATAACACCGAAACGCCCTCAGGAAGAGGTGCTTTTAAGACATGGCTGGCTTGCTAGCAGCCAAAGTCCAGTCGTGTTTTAGCTACTTCTAAATCACTAATCCTGGTCTCCATGGCGAGACAAGTAGAGTATGTTTCTTACAAGTATCATCCCTGCAGGACGAGGAATAGCTCAACATGCTTCACTACACACCGTAGCTCACCGGCGTCAAAATGTAAATAAACACTATTGGTGGATCTACACCTAACATCCACTGTAATGATACCAAGTATAAGAGCGTATCTAGTCGATACTACTATGATTACATTGATATTTGTTAGCATCACACGTTTTTTTTTTCCATCCATCCATCCATCTTCTTCCGCTTATCCGAGGTCGGGTCGCGGGGGCAGCAGCCTAAGCAGGGAAGCCCAGACTTCCCTCTCCCCAGCCACTTCGTCCAGCTCTTCCTGTGGGACCCCGAGGCGTTCCCAGGCCAGCCAGGAGACATAGTCTTCCCAACGTGTCCTGGGTCTTCCCCGCGGCCTCCTACCGGTCGGACGTGCCCTAAACACCTCCCTAGGGAGGCGTTCGGGTGGCATCCTGACCAGATGCCCGAACCACCTCATCTGGCTCCTCTCGATGTGGAGGAGCAGCGGCTTTACTTTGAGCTCCCCCCGGATGGCAGAGCTTCTCACCCTATCTCTAAGGGAGAGCCCTGCCAACCGGCGGAGGAAACTCATTTCGGCCGCTTGTACCCATGATCTTGTCCTTTCGGTCATAACCCAAAGCTCATGACCATAGGTGAGGATAGGAACGTAGATCGACCGGTAAATTGAGAGCTTTGCCTTCCGGCTCAGCTCCCTCTTCACCACAACGGATCGATACAGCGTCCGCATTACTGAAGACGCCGCACCGATCCGCCTGTCGATTTCACGATCCACTCTTCCCTCACTCGTGAACAAGACTCCGAGGTACTTGAACTCCTCCACTTGGGGCAAGATCTCCTCCCCAACCCGGAGATGGCACTCCACCCTTTTCCGGGCGAGAACCATGGACTCGGACTTGGAGGTGCTGATTCTCATCCCAGTCGCTTCACACTCGGCTGCGAACCGATCCAGTGAGAGCTGAAGATCCTGGCCAGATGAAGCCATCAGGACCACATCATCTGCAAAAAGCAGAGACCTAATCCTGCAGCCACCAAACCGGATCCCCTCAACGCCTTGACTGCGCCTAGAAATTCTGTCCATAAAAGTTATGAACAGAATCGGTGACAAAGGGCAGCCTTGGCGGAGTCCAACCCTCACTGGAAACGTGTCCGACTTACTGCCGGCAATGCGGACCAAGCTCTGGCACTGATCATACAGGGAGCGAACTGCCACAATCAGACAGTCCGATACCCCATACTCTCTGAGCACCCCCCACAGGACTTCCCGAGGGACACGGTCGAATGCCTTCTCCAAGTCCACAAAACACATGTAGACTGGTTGGGCAAACTCCCATGCACCCTCAAGGACCCTGCCGAGAGTATAGAGCTGGTCCACAGTTCCACGACCAGGACGAAAACCACACTGTTCCTCCTGAATCCGAGGTTCGACTATCCGGCGTAGCCTCCTCTCCAGTACACCTGAATAGACCTTACCGGGAAGGCTGAGGAGTGTGATCCCACGATAGTTAGAACACACCCTCCCGTTCCCCTTCTTAAAGAGAGGAACCACCACCCCGGTCTGCCAATCCAGAGGTACCGCCCCCGATGTCCCACGGCATCCAGAGCCTTAAGGAACCCCGGGCGGATCTCATCCACCCCTGGGGCCTTGCCACCGAGGAGCTTTTTAACTACCTTAGCAACCTCAGCCAGACATTTGTTTTTTGTTTTTTAAAAATGTATATTATGTTTATAAACTCAGGAAATATGTCCCTGGACACATGAGGACTTTGAATATGACCAATGGTTAAGAGGGAAGGAGTATATTTACAGCTAGAATTCACCATTTCATATATATATATATATATATATATAAATATAAATATATATATATAAGAAATACTTGACTTTCAGTGAATTCTAGCTATATATATATATATATATATATATATATATATATATATATATATATATATATATATATATATATATATATATATATTTATTTATTTTATTATATATATATAAATAAGAAAAATATTTGAATTTCAGTGTTCATTTATTTACGCATATACACACACATAACACTCATCTACTCATTGTTGAGTTAAGGGTTGAATTGTCCATCCTTGTTCTATTCTCTGTCACTATTTTTCTAACCATGCTGAACACCCTCTCTGATGATGCATTCTGCTTCGTCTCCTTGTTGTGTGCGCAGTTGTGCACTGCACTCTCTAAAAGCCCGAGATGTTATTGTCACATATGCATGTACAGTAGATGGCAGTATTGTCCTGTTTAAAAGTGTCACAACATTGCTGTTTACGCCAGACGAACTGCTTTACGGACGTGAAAACAGGCTGTCGACACGTCACTCAGGTCCGCATGAATTTCGGGAGATTTTCGGGAGAAAATTTGTCCCGGGAGGCTTTCGGGAGAGGCGCTGAATTTCGGGAGTCTCCCGGAATATCCGGAGGGTTGGCAAGTATGTCATACATACATCCATCCATTTTCTACCGCTTGTCCCTTTTGGGGTCAGTTAACATTTATTAATGCGCACCAGTATAAATTCCCAGGTATCAGGAATTGGTATTCAAATCTCAACAGTACCCATCTCTGCCCAGGATGTGATGATGTATTTCCACGTCGTGGTTGTGTTGTAGTGGCCGGGTGATGCTTGGAGGATCCAGTGAGTACTGTGGAACACAATCTAGACCAGGGGTGCTCATTACGTCGATCGCGATCTAC
The DNA here is from genome assembly GCF_033978685.3 of Nerophis lumbriciformis. NCBI lineage: Eukaryota > Metazoa > Chordata > Actinopteri > Syngnathiformes > Syngnathidae > Nerophis > Nerophis lumbriciformis. The sequence goes on from NC_084573.2 coordinate 31,552,362, forward strand.
CGGTTGATCTCGGAGGGTGTGTCAGTCGATCACCAGCCAGGTATTAAAAAAATAGTCCTAAAAATGAGCGATCATAAATCTTCACTATGACGTCACTTTCGTCACTTGATTGACATTCACGGCACCCGAGGGTCTTCTGAGATGACGCTGGCTGCTGCCAGCTCATTAAAATTACCGACTGGAAGGCGAGAAACACTTTATTTCAACAGACTCTGGCGCCGTACCTGTCGTCAAAACTCCAAAGACCGACTGCACAGCTGCACAATAAAAGCTCTGCTTCATCCTGCCTGCGCTACCAAAATAAGAGTCTCAGAAAGCTGGCGTGCACAAGCTAGCAAGCTACGGAGTTTGCCGACAATGTATTTCTTGTAAAGTGTATACAAAGGAGTACGGAAGCTGGACAAATAAGATGCCAAAAACCAACCACTTTCATGTGGTATTGGACAGAAAGGAGGACTTTTTTTCTCCTCCATTCGAAAATGCGGACGTTATCATCACCACTGTCTGATTCCAATCAATGCAAGTCATCACAATCAGGTAATACACCAACTTATATTCTTGTCTTCATGAAAGAAAGGAATCTATATGTGTTAAACATGCTTGTATTATCTTTAACCACCTTTAACTTGTTAACAATATTAACTATATGTGTTAAACATGCTTGTATTATCTTTAACCACCTTTAACTTGTTAACAATATTAACTATGTGTGTTAAACATGCTTGTATTATCTTTAACCACCTTTAAGTTGTTAACAATATTAACTATATGTGTTAAACATGCTTGTTTTATCTTTAACCACCTTTAAGTTGTTAACAATATTAACTACCGTATTTTCCGCACCATAAGGCGCCCTGGGTTAAAAGCCGCGCCTTCAATGAACGGCATATTTCAAAACTTTGTCCACCTATAAGCCGCCCGGTGTTGTAAGCCGCATCTAACTGCGCTAAAGGAATGTCAAAAAAACAGTCAGATAGGTCAGTCAAACTTTAATAATATATTAAAAACCAGCGTTCTAACAACTCTGTTCACTCCCAAAATGTACGCAAATGTGCAATCACAAACATACGTATCTCAACATGGACAGAGCTGCGTGAAAAAAGCCACCCGGCCTCTTCGCGTAAACTTAAACTTACCTTAACCACTCGCTCATCTTTTCTTCATCCATCCCTTCGAGTTAGCTTTTATGATGACGCCGGCTGGAAAGGTCTCTTTTGGCAAGGTCTTCCTTTTGAATATCACCATGGGTGGAAGTTTCTGGCCATTAGCATGGCAAGCTAGAACCACAGTGAAGGATGACTTCTCATTCCCTGTGGTGCGAATATTCACCGTACGTGCTCCCGTTGTATCCACAGTGCGGTTCACAGGAATATCAGTTGCTGTGAAATAGTAATCCGTGTGCGGATGGAGAGATTGCGTCTTTTCATGAACCGGATCCCTGACGCTTAGTAGGAGCCATTTTGTGGTCTTTACAGATGTAAACACACAAAGGAAATGAAACGTACGGTATATCCGCGCGCTTTTTCTTCTTCTACGCGGGCGGGTGGTTGCTTACAGTAGAAGAAGAAGCGCTTCCTGTTCTATGGGGGCGGGTGCTTACCTTGGCGGTTGCTTGCGTAGAAGAAGAAGCGCTTCCTGTTCTACCGGGAAAGAAGATGGCGGCTGTTTACCGAAGTTGCGAGATCGAAACTTTATGAAAATGAATCGTAATATTAATCCATATATAAAGCGCACCGGGTTAAAAGCCGCACTGTCAGCTTTTGAGTAAATTTGTGGTTTTTAGGTGCGGCTAATAGTGCGGAAAATACGGTATATGTGTTAAACATGCTTGTTTTATCTTTAACCACCTTTAACTTGTTAACAATATTAACTATGTGTTAAACATGCTTGTATTATTTTTAACCACCTTTAACTTGTTAACAATATTAACTATATGTGTTAAACATACTTGCATTATCTTTAAACACCTTTAACTTGTTAACAATATTAACTATATGTATTAAACATACTTGTATTATCATTAAACACCTTTAATGTATTAACAATATTAACTATATGTGTTAAACATGCTTGCATTATCATTAAACACCTTTAACTTGTTAACAAAAACATATATTTCATAAATAAGTAAATATAAATGATATATATTAATGAGGTAGATCCCCACGACTTGATCAATTGAAAAGTAGCTCGCCTGCAGAAAAAGTGTGAGCACCCCTGATCTCAGGGCCGGCCCGTGGCATAGGCCGTATAGGCAAATGCTAAGGGCGCCGTCCATCAGGGGGCGCCACGCCAGTGCCACAAATGTTGGAGAAAAAAAAAAAAAAAAAAAAAAAGTTGATACTATTATTTCTAAATACAAAAAAATAATCCCACGTTAATTAAAATGCAAAGTAAAGCCTATTTAATAGAAATATTATTTGTTACAACATTACGCCCCCCACCCCCACCCCCGCACGGTGCGCCCCCTCCCTTCCCGTATCATGACTCTTTTTGGACGTCACCACATCAAAAAATCAACACAAGATGTCAAAACGGCCAAAACTGTCAGGTGCCCAGGGAAGAAAAAAGAGAAAAGAAGAGAAGGAGAAACAAGAAAAGACAGAGGTAGCAGATAGGTAACGTTAGCCTACATGAAATTATTTGTCTGTTACAGAATGTGATAGTAACCTGGCTTTTTAGCATTAAGCTAATGTTACATGATTCGGCAATTGCTAATCAATAAATAGCTAGTTCTGTTTTAACGTCGGGTTAATATTGTGGAGGGGGCTAAATTGTTATGGAAAATAATAATGTAACGTTAGGTAATTACAGTACTCCCACCTTACATTCCTCAGGGACATTTGTATTAGATCTTTTAAGCAGGTGTTTTTTGTTTATATTGTTATTGCCTTCTGGTTAGCTAATGTTTGCCCTGCAGGTAATAGTCACTTTTCCACCCCTTTATATATTAGGTATAGTTGTAAGTAAAAAAAAAAAGGTCAAAGACAAAGCTATTCGGTTTCTTCTGAGTATATACACTTCAATGCCGATGTGGGGGGGCGCCACCTAAAATTTTGCCTAGGGCGCCAGATTGGTTAGGGCCGGGCCTGCCTGATCTAGACTATTATAATGGGTGAAAGAAGTGTAAAGGTGACTATATGGGTGTTATTTCACATTTGGGGGGCTCTAATTATGTTGAAAAATGATCATGATTCAGTTTGTTGGTGCATCCCTTTGTGAGGTAAATCATAGGTCAAGCTGTGAAAACAAGCAAACTTTCCGGCCATTTCCAAAACAATAGATGGGGATGCCTCTCAATGGCCACTTTGTGGTGGAAAGAAGTGTCCAACGAAGCAGCTGCAGGCAGCATCCGCTAATGATGTCATCTGCCTAATATCTCTCCAGGTGAAGACGCGGCGACTTCCTTTTCATGCGAGGTTTAAAAAGTGCAACGCGGCGACGATGACGCCCGCCGCTTTCAAGGTGGCAGATTTACTGTTCGTGGTCGCTGGCGAGTCGCGATCAAAAAGCCGGAACATCAGGCTCACACTGTATAGTCGTTAATTTCCCGTACTACTCCTGTGAGGCTTCAAATTGTAGCAATTGGATTTTAATCTGTGTACCACTGATTAGTCATTTGGCTCCCCAGCCACTGTGTAATTTGTTCCACAACAGAGAGCGGAACTGTCACGTGCACACGCGCACACATAAACACAGCATGCACATAGTTCGCAGACACACACACACACACACACACACACACGAACACACACCAGAGAGCATGCATGCTGAGAGAGAGAGGGGCAAGTGTAGAGCAGCATAAAACAACATTCTAAAGTATGTCAGCGCCCTCTCATGGTAACACCCAGCACATCTAAATTTAGATGACTACCCGGGGTGCAAAACATTTTCTAGTTAATTGTGATAGGCTCCAGCACCCCCCGCGACCCCAAAAGGGACAAGCGGTAGAAAATGGATGGATGGATGTGATTCTTATTTGCAGAGGTGGGTAGAGTAGACAGAAATTGTACTCAAGTAAGAGTACTGTTACTTTAGAGATTTATTACTCAAGTAAAAGTAAGGAGTAGTCACCCAAATATTTACTTGAGTAAAAGTAAAAAGTATGTTGTGAAAAAACTACTCAAGTACTGAGTAACTGATGAGTAACATACACACACATATCATATATATACATATATACACACAAACATATATATAAATATATATATATAAACACACACACACACATATATATATTTATATATATATATATATATATATATATATATATATACACATATATATATATATATATATATATATATACACACACACATATATATATATATATATATATATATATATATATATATATATATATATATATATATATATATACAGGTAAAAGCCAGTAAATTAGAATATTTTGAAAAACTTGATTTATTTCAGTAATTGCATTCAAAAGGTGTAACTTGTACATTATATTTATTCATTGCACACAGACTGATGCATTCAAATGTTTATTTCATTTAATTTTGATGATTTGAAGTGGCAACAAATGAAAATCCAAAATTCCGTGTGTCACAAAATTAGAATATTACTTAAGGCTAATACAAAAAAGGGATTTTTAGAAATGTTGGCCAACTGAAAAGTATGAAAATGAAAAATATGAGCATGTACAATACTCAATACTTGGTTGGAGCTCCTTTTGCCTCAATTACTGCGTTAATGCGGCGTGGCATGGAGTCGATGAGTTTCTGGCACTGCTCAGGTGTTATGAGAGCCCAGGTTGCTCTGATAGTGGCCTTCAACTCTTCTGCGTTTTTGGGTCTGGCATTCTGCATCTTCCTTTTCACAATACCCCACAGATTTTCTATGGGGCTAAGGTCAGGGGAGTTGGCGGGCCAATTTAGAACAGAAATACCATGGTCCGTAAACCAGGCACGGGTAGATTTTGCGCTGTGTGCAGGCGCCAAGTCCTGTTGGAACTTGAAATCTCCATCTCCATAGAGCAGGTCAGCAGCAGGAAGCATGAAGTGCTCTAAAACTTGCTGGTAGACGGCTGCGTTGACCCTGGATCTCAGGAAACAGAGTGGACCGACACCAGCAGATGACATGGCACCCCAAACCATCACCCAACCATGCAAATTTTGCATTTCCTTTGGAAATCGAGGTCCCAGAGTCTGGAGGAAGACAGGAGAGGCACAGGATCCACGTTGCCTGAAGTCTAGTGTAAAGTTTCCACCATCAGTGATGGTTTGGGGTAAATGTAGCGCGTTACTACCCACCTCTGCTTATTTGTAACGATTCTTAATCGATTCTAAAAAATTCGATTTTTTATTTTTTATTTTTTTTATTTTTTATTCTATTTTATTTTTTAACTGTCCTGTCCAGCTACTCAGGCAAATCATCAAATTACCAAATACATTTACCTATACATACACATATACATATACATACATATTTACTTTAGAAATTAGAAGTGTTGGATACTTCTGTGTATCTATTTTTAGAGGAATGTAGTTAATAGGGGTGTACATTTTTTTTTAAATTATCTTATCTTATCTTGACTATAGTTCCTTAAAAAAGGTAGAAAATTAATAAAGGTGTCAGAAAAAATGTTTTTCAGATTAATTGTGATTCTTAATCGAATCCAAAAAAATTCAAAATAAATGTTTAAATAGGGTGTAAAAATCGATTTTTAGATTAATCGCAATACTTTATTGTAACAATTCTTAATCGATTCCAAAAGTTTAAAATATTGTATTTATTTTTTACTGTCCTGTCCAGCTACTAAGGCAAATTATCATGTTGATGTCGATTACCATATACATATACATACATATTTACTTTAGAAATTAGAAGTGTTGGATACTTCTGTTTATCTATTTTATGGAGTAATGTAGTTAATAGGGGTGTCAAAAAATAATTTAAAAGTTAACTTGTGTGTTGGATACTTCTCTTGTTGCCTTATTTGTATTTTACTGTATTAGTAGTATAGAAATTTATCAGAGCTGTTTATTTTATGGAGGAATGTAGTTAAATTAATAAGGGTGTCCGAAAAATTGTTTTTCAGATTAATTGTGATTCTTAATCGATTCCAAAAAATTTAAAAAAAAAACATTTTTTAAATAGGGTGTCAAAATCGATTTTTAGATTAATCGCAATACTTTATTGTAACGATTCTTAATCGATTCCAAAAGTTAAAAATATATAACTTTTTTTTAATAGTTTTTTTTTTTAACTGTCCTGTCCAGCTACTAAGGAAAATTGTCATGTTGATGTCGATTACCATGTACATATACATACATATTTACTTTAGAAATTAGAAGTGTTGGATACTTCTGTTTATCTATTTTATGGAGAAATGTAGTTAATAGGGGTGTCAGAAAATTATTTAAAAATTAACTTATTTTTTAAATATATATATATATTTTTTTATTTTTTTTTTAATTTAATTTTTAATTTTTTTTAATTAACACACTAGGGCCAATTTAGTGTTGCCAATCAACTTATCCCCAGGTGCATGTTTTTGGATAATCGATTCCAAAAATTAGAAATCCATTGGGGGTTTTTTTCCTGTTTTGTCCAGCTACTAAGGCAAATGTTGATGTAGATTACCATACACATATACATATACATATACATATACATATACATATACATATACATATACATATACATACATATTTACTTTAGAAAAGAGACGTGCTGGATACTTCAAAGTCTTGTTTTGCATTATTTGTATTTATTAAATGTTTGGGTAGAACTTTACAATTACTTTTTTTTTTATAGGTAATATAGATATTCATCACAGCTGTTTATCTATTTGACTCAGGAATGTAGTTAATAGTGTAAATTAAAAAAATCACTTTTCCGATTAATCACAATTGGTCCTTGTAACGATTCTTCATCGATTCCAAAAAATCAAATCGATTCTTTCTTTTTTTAAACTCTCGTGTCCAGCCACTCAGGCAAAATCATATTGTTGATGTAAACGCCCATATCTGCTGTACACATTTTAGGGGTGTCTTTAAAAAATGTTTTTAAATAAATTGTTTTAAAAAAGAAAAAAAAATTGTTTTAAATGAATTACAATTCTTATTTGTTATGATTCTTAATCGATTTGGAATGTATTTATTTATTTTATTGTAATCTATCCTGTCCAGCCACTCAGACAAATCATATTATTGATTTAGATGATCATAGCTGCTGTACAGATTTACTTCTCTTGTTGCCTTATTTGTATTTGACTTTATTCAACAAAACCAGTTTTTATTTTAAATAATATAAAAGTATTTCAGAGCTGTTTTTTTAATGTAGGAATGTAGTTAATCATATAACTGGCACTCACTGTTATTACAAAAGTATGGATTTTGAATCGAGAATAATTTTGAATCAAATGTGTGCATTTTGTATGTGTGTGTGTGTGTGTGTGTATATATGTGTATGTATATATATATATATATATATATATATATATATATATATATATATATATATATATATATATATATTTATTTATTTATTTATTTTATTTTTTTTTACGCTTTTTCAGAAAGATGCGGCAAAATCTGCAATGGTTTTCGTCAATAACACTAATCAACTTGTGATTTTATGAATTTCATCAATGTTTTAAGCGTTCCTTGTAACCTAAAATTAAATAATCAAATGATTTTAACAAAATAATGAAAAACAAATACTGTACTGAAGTTTCACTCGTTGTATAGCACACAAACTTAAAAGTAGACACTAGGTGGCCGTAAAAGCACATTCAGTAGGAAGGGAACTCATGTGGCCCCATTCGTCGGGGTTTACCTGACACATGGAACGTGACAAATTAGGGGGGTGGTGCAATATCAACTTTGGCCGCTAGGTGGAAGTATTTTTAAATACACTGTGTTGTACTGTACTCACAGCTCATTGTCAAATTACTCTGTACCGTTTTAATTCATTACAACTAACAATAGCAACAATCTATTATGATTATAGAAAGAAACACCACCAAAAGCTTCTTTATTGTCCGCTGTCTGCTCTGTCATCCACAAGTTGCAGACATTTTACGCTTGAAAAGTGTTTGTCCATCTTAAACATTCATTCATAAGATACCCTGTACATTATTATTGCACCACAAGGGACAAGCGGTAGAAAATGGATGGATGGATGGATGGAGGTTTTATGACATAGCAGTGCAATCATGTGGTGTCTCCCAGTCAGCAACGACAAATAAACGTGACGCTACTGTAGGGTATAATAATTAGGGAAGATGAAATAAATGTATAATACAAGCATTACTCTATTAACTTTTACTAGTTTCATTAAATAATTCTTCAGGGAGGAAACTTTTATTTTTTTAATAATGATGTTTTTATCACTTTATTGTAAAACAAAATTATACAATATGTTGTCCTTTAACATTGCCTCTTTTTAAAGGAATAAACAATAATTGCAATGAATTGAATCTATTTAAAAATACATTAATAAAATGAATTATGTAAAAAAAAGGATATATGCACAGAATGATAATCGTAATCAATCAAATAATGTGTTTCTGCAGAACCAAAGTTTCCAGTCAAACTAAAAAATATTCCAATATGTAACAAAATAAGGCACGTCATAATCCAGACAGAAACAGTCTAAAATTGAGGTTAACATTACCCCAAAAAAAGGAAATATATGAATGAATAAACAATTATTTATGTATTGAAATAGAGGTTCTCAAACTTTTTTTCACCAAGAAAAAGAAAAGAAAACCCTTGGCTCTCCAAGTACCACTATAAAGACCAACATTAGAGTACAGTAGCGTAATAGGCCTAAGTGTTCGTTAAAAACGCGGCAGAAGTTTTATATATAATATTGTAGGCCATTGTAACATTACACACAACTTGAACAGTAACACTGTGTTTGAATACTTAATCAAGTGATTATTTGGCATACGACTCGATGGCCCCTGTGTACCACAGTTAAATAATAAATCATACGTGTTATTCATCCTTCGTGTATATTTCCAAAATCGGCACTTAAAACATATGTATTCATATTAACTTTATTTTATAATATTTAAGTTATGTTCCCTTGTCCCCGCACTTGTCACTCACAGTGTCTAAATGCCAAATATAATTATGTTCACTGTATGAAGATGTGGAATATGACAACAATATTTAAAAACAAACTGGGCTTGATTTTTTTTGTAGTGTTTTTAATTTAAAAAAATGTTTTTGTTTTATAAGCTTTTATTTCTTTGATTTCATCCAGTCGGATCCAGTATTAACATGTTTTTTTTTTTGTTTTGTTTTTATTTATTGATTTATTTATTTTTATTTTTATTTTTATTTTTATTTTTATTTTTATTTTTATTTTTATTTTTATTTTTATTTTTATTTTTATTTTTATTTTTATTTTTATTTTTATTTTTATTTTTATTTTTATTTTTATTTTTATTTTTTTTACAAACATTTTCTTGTTTTATTGTCACTTTAATGAACTTGTACAGCACTTTAGGGCAACTGCTATTCCTAAATGGGCTTTATAAATAAACGTTGACCTTGACCTATTTGTATTTCTAATTATTATTCAAAAACACAATATAATACTATAAATATACTCATATTATTTAATAACACCAATAATATTAATCTGAATACAGCAAATACCACTCTGGGGTCATCTAATTATATCATAAATGTCATATTCTCACAAGCATGAATAATTAACATATCTTGTTGATATTGTAATGTGTAATTATGACCACCAGATGGCTCTAGTAAACCATGGGCAGTTTGTTGTCATAGTAACGCTTCCCACAGTCCGGCCAGAGTTATGACTTAATGTTTTGTTTTCTCTTGCAAGGAGCCTCAGTTTTTATGGCCGCTTATTTTATGTGTTTTTAGTTTGGGCATGGGACAAAAAACACTTTTCCAAACTCAGTGGACAATGCATGCATCTCGACAATGAGAAAATATGTGTATTTGCGTGGCTGTAAAGTTATGCCGAGGATTGTTGTGCGTGGTTTGAAAAGGCTGCAGGTGATGACGTCACAGCGATGGACGCCTGAATATGTCATTTTGCACCTGGCAGGTGAGGTGGAAATGATGGCTGAGAGCGAGTGGAAACAGATATCGGATGTCAGCAGCCACCCAGGTAACACCTAACGTTAGCGTAACGTTACTGTATGTTTCTCGTTTGGTTATGCAAGATGAGAACATTCTAAGAACATTCTCAGAACATATCAAAACCTATCTGACACACAAAATATTTGCCTGCAATGGAAACAGCGACCGTTAGGCTTTTCGAAATGTTTTTTTTCGCAAATTTACTTTATATACATTATGTAGTAACTTTTCCCTAACGTTCCGCGAACGTGTTGTGTTTTTCGAACAATCTGACGTCAGCTGAGCTGAGTCAAGGCTTCACGCATGCGCGTAGAAGCTTCCGTGAGACAAAGACGAAGCTCGACAACGCTGCAAATTCCAGAATCCCGATAATCAGGCAATACGGTGCGCCATCCATTGATCACATGTAAGTAGATAGAAAGAGTGAAATATGAAGCACGTTTTTGTGTAACAATTTCTACCCTACATGATTCATTTCAGACCATTTTACGGTTTTAACGGTTTTCAAATGCGCGCCATGCTCAACTGCCGGAACCATATAAACTAACATGCATTTCTCGTGCATATTGGCTGTTATATAGTTTCCAAATACCAACGAATGACTTCTGAAGAAGGGTGGATCTATCTGTAGCCTAGTTAAACAATAATTTGCCCCATCAGTGTCATATTTTGAGGTCCATATGGCACGAATGTTGCCTGAACGTTCTGTTAAACATTATCACAATTTCAGAAGGGTTAAAACCATTAAAAATCAGTTACCAGTGGCTTATTTTATTTTTCGAAGTTTTTTTCAAAATTTTACCCATTACGCAATATCCCTAAAAAATGTTATATACACCCGTCCATTTTCCTGTGACGTCACAATACAAACAAACATGGCGGATAGAACAGCAAGATATAGCGACATTAGCTCGGATTCAGACTCGGATTTCAGGGGCTTACGCGATTCAACAGATTACGCATGTATTGAAACTGATGGTTGTAGCGTGGAGGCAGGTAGCGAAAACGAAATTGAAGAAGAAACTGAAGCTATTGAGCATTGCCAACCTTGAGACCTCCGATTTCGGGAGGTGGGGGGTGGTTAAGAGGGGAGGAGTATATTGACAGCTAGAATTCACCAAGTCAAGTATTTCATACACATTATATATATATATATATATATATATATATATATATATATATATATATATATATATATATATATATATATATATATATATATGAAACAGGCCTGTAGAGATGAAATAGTCTTGTGATTTTTTTTCCCCACACATACATATATATATATATATATATATATATATATATATATATATACCTACATCCTGAAAATATGCAAACAAAACTGTGTTTAGATAATTGACACTTCAAACTTGCATAAATAAATATTAAGGAATATAACATAACTTGGCTTCTGAGAGTTTCAAAATGTAATGAATAAAATGCTAAAGTTGTTGATAAACAAGCTATTATTTTAATAATTAAATATGGTCATTTTAAATGAATTATTATGATAATTTAAAATCAATTATTTCAAATATGTTTATTTTAATGTATAATTCTATGGCTGGATGTAATAAGGAGTCACAAAAAAATAAAAATAAAAATACAATTAATTTTGATGTTTTTAGCAAAATATAGTAAAAATGTGGGCGATAATAGGGCAACCCATTTTCCTTGTTTGTTTTTTTTTTTTATAGAATAAACAACACAATGAAGAAGTTTCAACAGAGGGCTTATAAGCGTAGATGGGCTGCCACAACTTGGCATTTGAAGAAGCAATGCCGACAGTCAACTTTAGAATTAGAGAGTGATGATAGCGAGCAAGAGAATGACACGACAATCTTTACAACTCCAGAAACAGTGACAACCCTTCAGTACATGGATGCTGCGGAGACTGCTTCCTGCACTGCCGCGGGTGCTGACAATGCCACCTACAGTGGCCCTGATAGTGATGAGCCTGATGAAAATGATGCTGATTGGAGACTAATCGACCATCATGTCACCTTGTCATCTGATTCAGAAAATGAGAGTGATAGTGACTGCTTTGAAGATATTTTGAGGTCTGGATTATTTTATCTTCAGAATAGCTTCTGCTATTGGCCAAAGCCAAATCCTACCCACTCCAGAATCCGGAGAGCTGAGATTCCTGACAAAGAAGTCTGGGTTAGGCTGCCAATTCGGGTTTTCAGGAAAACATTGACTGGTAAGGGAATATTGTCAAAGTCATATCATGTATATCTTAAACAATATAATTCATCTTGAGTCATCAGCATACTTTGAAATTTTTCAGAAGACTTTGACAAGGCCCTTCAATATGAAAAACAAGCTGAAATGTTTTCGAGCCCAGAGGAAGAAGAAATGTCAACCAAATGGAGCCACATCACCCCTGAACGTTATAGAAACGATGAGGAAGATGTGTTTGATGCTGACGGTTAGTCACTTTTCAAAGACTGTTTACTTACAATACTCAAACACTACTTAGTGGTGCATAAATGTTATTGTCTTCGTTGGTTTAGGCGAAGAGGAAATTCGGCCAAAAAAGAAGTGCAGAAAAGAGAAATTACAAATCCTCATCCAGGCACCCCCACTGCCAGTGCTCCCACCATTGAACTTTCCAAACTCCAGCGAGTACCAGACCACTTCAGCCAGTACCAGCCAATACTACACCACTCCAAGGCATCCAGGCCGACCTCACAGCCCAGCGAGAAGCAGCACTTACAGGCTCAGTCCAGACAGGAATCATGCATCCAGCTCAAGCCAGTACCAAACCACTCCAGCCAGTACGAGTCAGTACCAGACCACTCCAAGAAGCAGCAGGAATGCCCTTGAAAGTGAACGTTAGTTGGCTATTTAACTGTTGATAGGTGGTGTTAAACAGGCTGTTACAACGGGCAGTAACACGAATTACCTCTTTGACTTTTGTTGTCTTTGCAGTTTTCCAGTTAAACATGAAAGTTAAAAAAAATAGTTGAGAACCAGGGAGAAATTATGCGCATGCTGAGAGGGCTGGCAGCACAGTCTGTGGGGCCAGAAGCTGTGGATGTTCAAGATCTCATTGAGAAGCCTTTCGAGACTCTTGAGCAGCTTAAGACCTTCTGTGAACAGCTCGACACTGATCTTCTGCTCAGAAAGCAGCTGGTAATTAGTTTTAATTCCCCACTGCAAAATTATCTTGCTCAGTTATCAAAAAACATGTTCTAATCAAGTACAATATTGTTGTTTATTTATTTGTATAGGTGAAAGCTCTTACTGCTCTTGGTGGGCAGAATTTGGCAGACACGGTGAGGACAATGCTGAGGAAAATTGCCACAAACAAAGTCCTGGAGCAGCTTGGTCTCCGTGGAAAGACAGGCAAAGTGGCGTTTGAGGACTTGCCCTTTTAGAGAATAATAATAAGTAAGTGTTAATAATAGGTTTGCATCTTTGAACATGTTGCATGTATGCTCACAAGGTCGATCTAGCTGTTATTATTACGGTATTTATTCTAAAGGGAATTCTAAATTGTGCTGGTGATTCCAGAGGCATGCAGGGGTGTTTACAAACAGACGACCACAGCTGAAGTAGATTGTGAGCTTGGAGAGGTCCTGAAACTGGCCACTTTTCGAAAGGGAGGTTCAAAGTTTGAGGTACGGAGAATTATGATAAGATATCCCAATTTTGAATTCCATTTTATTGAAGTTCCACTGCATGTCTTTTGAATTTGCAATTATAACTACTTGCAGGAGAAGAGGAGGAATTAAGAGGAAGCGACGACGAAGAAGGGCAAAGGGAAGTGTACAAAGAAAAGGGACAGTGAGATGAGTGACCAGGTAAATGATAAAGTAATTATGCCAATGTTTTAATTCAATTCATAAAGATCCCAGTTCTGTGTTGAATTTGCAATTATAAATACTTGCAGGAAGTGAAGAAGAAGAAAACAGGGAAAGGGAAAAGAACCAAGCAAACGCTAGTGAGACCAGTGAGCATTGAGCAGGTAAACAAGGAGTAAATTATGCCATGTTTTAATTGAATTCAATTCATCTACATTCCAGTGCTCTTTGTTGTATTTGTGAATATCTATAATTATTTACTTCCAGGAAGAGAACCAACAAGAAGGGGCAGGAGTACACTGACGCGCACGACCAAGACCACAGCATTCCATTTCTATTCCATCCATCCATCCATCTTCTTCCGCTTATCCGAGGTCGGGTCGCGGGGGCAGCAGCCTAAGCAGGGAAGCCCAGACTTCCTTCTCCCCAGCCACTTCGTCCAGCTCTTCCTGTGGGACCCCGAGGCGTTCCCAGGCCAGCCGGGAGACAGTCTTCCCAACGTGTCCTGGGTCTTCCCCGCGGCCTCCTACCGGTCGGACGTGCCCTAAACACCTCCCTAGGGAGGCGTTCGGGTGGCATCCTGACCAGATGCCCGAACCACCTCATCTGGCTCCTCTCGATGTGGAGGAGCAGCGGCTTTACTTTGAGCTCCTCCCGGATGACAGAACTTCCATTTCTATTGTATTATAATTATCACTAATAAAGAATTATTGTTTAATTTTCTGTTTTGAGTGTCAGTCCTGACAATATAGCACAAAAACAGACGTAAATACCACTGCATTCCATTTCTATTGTATTATAATTATCACTAATAAAGAATTATTGTTGAATTTTCTGTTTGAGTGTTAGTCCTGACAATATAGCACAAAAACAGACGAAAATAGCATGTTCCTAAACAGTTCCCTAAACGTTCTTGCCAAACGTTCTGCTAACCAAGCAAGAACTCCACAACCTCACGTTCTTTGAACGTTACAAACTAACGTTCCCATAACAATGCCACTACGTTCTCCTAACGTTCACATAACGTTCACGTGTTACCTGGGCAGGAGAAACTTTTGTAACCTGTTTTAGAAATATTTTATGATGATTCATACACCAAAAATGCAGTGATTTACTGCTAGCAGTTATAAGATTAGAATGAAAATGATTGTATTTTACACATTCCGCCACATTAGTGAGAATGATTGCGACCCCGAAAGGGACAAAGCGGTAGAAAAAGGATGGATGGATGGATTGTGAAACATTGATGATTATTCAATCTGGTCTATGTTTTATAGTTTATACTCCACTAGGTGGTGCCATGTCTCCTATGCATTGACAATGAGATTACAAAAAAAATAAAAATAAATGAATAGCTTTAGAAATACTTTTAGAATTATTCATATTAATAATACTGTGCGTGTGTGTGCATATATAAATATATATATATATATATATATATATATATATATATATATATATATATATATATATATATATATATATATATATATATATATATATATATATATATATATATATATATATATATATATATATGTATGTATGTGTGGGAAAAAATCACAAGACTATTTCATCTTTTCTTAGGGTGTTGTCTTTGGGAAAGTGTTTGTCAATCAGATTGAGGAATTTGTGTCCAATGTTAGTTGAGACGTTTTTGCTGTAAAAACGTCTCAACTAACATTGGACACAAATTCCTCAATCTGATTGACAAACACTTTCCCAAAGGCAACACCCTAAGAAAAGTATTCAACAAGAACAACATTAAATTGAGCTACAGCTGTATGAACAATATACGACAAATCATCTCAAACCACAACAAAACAATTGCAAATGAGCCGTCGGCCCCCGGACAGAGCGACTCCAAAACCAACAAAGGTTGCAACTGTCGAAAGAAACCTGATTGCCCTCTCAACGGGGGGTGCTTACAAACATCAGTTGTCTACCAATCTAAGGTAACACGCAAGGACATTAACACATCCGACACATATGTAGGATTAACTGAAGGAGAGTTCAAAACCAGATGGAACAATCACAAGGCTTCTTTCAGGAACCAAAACCTGCGGAATACCACAGAACTCAGCAAACACATTTGGGACCTCAAAGACAATAATGTTGAATATTCAATAACATGGCAAATTCTTGCATCCAGCACACCTTACAATAGTGGTAATAAAAGATGCAACCTATGCTTGAAAGAAAAACTGTTTATTATTTACCGACCAGACCTGTCATCCCTCAACAAGCGCAGCGAAATTGTAACAGCATGCCGCCACAGACGGAAACACCTCCTATGTAACACATGAGCCAATCACCACGCCCCTACACCAGCCTGTACCCACCCACTCTGTGCCCTATATAATCCATGGTATGTGAATGCTCCCATTAAAATCTCCTGATGATTGAGGGAACCCCCCCTCATGAAACAGGCCTGTAGAGATGAAATAGTCTTGTGATTTTTTCCCACACATACATATATTGCGCTCTACTACGGTATCGAGCACTATTTTTTGGATAACCTTATTAAGACATATATATATATATATATATATATATATATATATATATATATATATATATATATATATATATATATATATATATATATATATATATATATATATATATATATATATTTAATTGTTTTTAATTAAAAAATATAACTAAGATTGGTATTTTATATTCAGAAAACTTCAGAAAAAATGTACAAATAAAATTAAATATGTCAAAACATATATAAAAAAAATACATGTAATACATATATATATATTAGGGCTGCAACAACTAATCGATTATAAAAATAGTTGCCGATTAATTTAGTCATCGATTCGTTGGATCTATGCTATGCGCATGCGCACAGGCAATTTTTATTTTTATTTTTTTTTAATGTTTTTTTTTTTTTTTTAACCTTTATTTATAAACTGCAACATGTACAAACAGCTGAGAAACAATAATCAAAATAAGTATGGTGCCAGTATGCTGGGTTTTTTTTCCAATAAAATACTGAAAAGGATAGAAATGTAGTTTGTCTCTATTATCCGATTATTAATCGATTAATCGAAGTAATAATCGACAGATTAATCGATTATCAAATTAATCGTTAGTTGCAGCCCTAATATATATATATATATATATATACACACATATATATATATATGTCGTTCCTTGTTTCGATACACAATTCTTACATTTAAAAAAGTTGCCAAACGGCACGTAGCAGGTGTGGTGTCAATCTTTTGGCACCTAACGATTCAATTTGACGATTCGACTCACAATTGATTCTCGATTCAAACCGATATTCAAAATAATAACATGTAATAAAATGAAACATTTTCAAGACCGTTGACAGGTTAGAAAAGCTCCTTCTGGTTGCATGGAGATGGCCTAAAAACATAAATACATATATATATATATGTATGTATATATTTATTTATTTATTTTTTATTTTTTTTTACTGATTTTTGAAAACTTTGAATCGATTCAGAATCTGGATGAATAAGAATTTTGATTCAGTTTGTGAATTTATTATTTTCTTTTTTTGTGCACTCCTACTCTCATGGGATGACTTGCTAAAGTGTTGTTTTAAAACGTGCACAAAATAAGTCTGAACTCAAAGCAAACGTCAACACACTCACTAAGAACTACTGTAATTGTAATATTCATCAATTATATTAATAATGTTTCAAAAGTAGAAACTCCAAATACATGGAAAGTGTGACAGTGGGATTTAAGGTGTCACATTTGACTTTACAATGCTGACCTTTCTTTGTGCAAACATCATAGACTGTGTTAAAACACACACACATAGACACAGCCACACACACACACACACACACACACACACACACACACACACACACACACACACACACACGCACACACGCACGCACGCACACTTTCCAGAGATAGACAGAGTGACCTTTCACTATTGACATTTTAATACTAAAGTGTGAGGGAAACTTTCAACAAAATCAGTAAAATTATGTATCAAATATTGGTGCGATACAGCTTGTTGACTTTTATTGATATCATGACTTGGGATATGATAATATTACGCAGTGAGATATATCTCAGTGTCTTTCTCAGTTGTTCAAGTAGTGAACACTCTCGTCTATTTAAAGGGTGTCCTCATCTGACATTGATATCAGATATCGGAACGATATCAGCAGAAAAACAATTACGGCTAGCTCGCAATCAACGCGCTAGTTGCCAACTTAACTTTTAGCGCTCTGGTTGTCAGCTGGCAATTAGCACTCTCGTTGTCTGCTAACAATTAGAACTTTGGTTGTTTGCTTGCAATTAGAACTTTGGTCGTTTGCTAGCAATTAGCACTCTGGTTGTCAGTTAGCGTTTAGCGCTCTAGTTGTCTACTAGTAATTACCACTCAAGTTGTCAGTTAGCATTTAGCGCTCTAGTTGTCAGCTAACAATTAGCACTCTAGTTTTCAGCTAGGGTTTAGCACTCTCGTTGTCGGCTAGCACTTAGCGTTATAGTTGCCAGCTCGGGATTAGCAACTTTGTTGTCAGCTAGTAATTAGTGCTGTAGTGGTCAGCCAGCATTTAGCGTGCTAGTTGTCTGCTAGCAATTAGCGCACTAGTTGTCAGCCAGCGCTTAACACTTTAATTGCCAGCGAGCGATTCGCTCCCTAGTTGTCAGCTAGCAATTAGCACACAAGTTGTCAGCTAGCGTTTAGTGCTCTAGTTGTCTGCTAGCAATTAGCACTCTAGTTTTCAGCTAGCGCTTAACACTTAGTTGCCAGCTAATAATTAGCGCCCTAGTTTTCAGTTAGCCTTTACGCTCTAGTTGTCTGTTAAAAATTAGCACTCTCATTGTCTGATCGTATTTAGCATTCTCTAGTTGTCTGCTAGCATTTAGCACTCTCACTGTCTGATTGCATTTAGCACTCTCATTGTCTGATTGCATTTAGCACTCTCTAGTTGTCTGCTAGCATTTAGCACTCTCATTGTCTGATTGCATTTAGCACTCTAGTTGTCTGCTATTAATTAGTTGGCAGCTAGCGATTAATGCTCTAGTTGTCTGCTAGCAATTAGCACTCTAGTTGTCAGCTAGCACATAACACTTAAGTTGCCTGCTAACGGTTAGCGCTCTCGTTGTCTGCTAGCAATAAGCACTTTAGTCACAGCTAGCACTTAACGCTTTAGTTGACAGCTAAGCATTAGTGCTCTAGTTATCAGCTAGTAATTAGCTCTTTAGTTGTCTGATAGCAATTAGCACTTTAGTCGCAGCTAGCGCTTAATGCTTTAGTTGACAGCTAGGGATTAGCGCCCCAGTTGTCAGCTAGCGCTTAACGCTCTAGTTTTCAGCTAGCATTTAGCGCTCTAGTTGTCTGCTAGCAATAAGACACTCTAATTGCCAGCCAGTGCTTCACACTTTACTTGCCAGCTAGCGATTAGCGCTCTAGATGTCAGATAGCGTTTGGTGCTCTAGTTGTCTGATAGCAATTAGCACTCGAGTTATAAGCTAACACTTTAGTTGCCAGAGAGCACTTAACACTTTAGTTGCCAACTAGAGATTAGCGCTCTCATTGTCAGCTAGCATTTAGCTCTTTAGTTGTCAGCTAGCGCTTAACGTTTTAGTTGACAGCTAGGGATTAGCGCTCCAGTTGTCAGCTATCGATTAGTGCTTTTGATGTCAGATAGGGATTTGGGTGCCTGTTGTCAGCTAGCGATTAGCACTCTAGTTGTCAGCTGGTGATTAAACAATGTACTTGTCAGTAGTGATTAGGGCTCTAGGTGTCAGATGGTGATTTGGGTGCCCGTTGTCAGCTAGCGATTAGTGCTCTAGTTGTCAGCTAGCGATTGGTGCTCTTGGTGTCAGATAGCGATTTGTGCACCAGTTGCCAACTAGCGATTATCGCTATGGATGTCAACTACAGTTTAGCGCTCTAGTTGTCAGCTAGCGATTAGCGCTCTAGTTGTCAGCTAGCAATTGGTGCTCTTGGTGTCAGATAGCGATTTGCGCGCCAGTTGCCAGCTAGCGATTATTGCTATGAATGCCAACTACAGATTAGCGCTCTAGTTGTCAGCTAGCGATTAGCACTCTAGTTGTCAGGTAACAGTTAACGCTCTAGTAGCCAACTCGCGATTAGCGCTCTAGTTGTCAGCTAGCGATTAGCACTCTAGTTGTCAGGTAACAGTTAACGCTCTAGTAGCCAACTCGCGATTAGCGCTCTAGTTGTCAGCTAGCGATTAGCACTCTAGTTCTCAGGTAACAGTTAGCGCTCTAGTAGCCAACTCGTGATTAGTATACAAGTATGCCCACCGGGGGTGTGTGTGGGGAAGAGACAAGAACACACCCCGGGGGTGTGTGTGTGCAGGGAAGACAAGAATACCCCCCGGGGGTGTGTGTGGGGGGAAGACAAGAATACCCCTCTGGTGTGTGTGTGAGGGTAAGACAAGTATACCCTTCGGGGGGGGGGGGGGGGGGGGGGGGGACAAGTATACCCACCGGGGGCATGTGTGGGGTAAGACAGTATACCCTTCGGGGGGGGGTGTGGGGGAAGACGAGAATAACCCCCGGGGGCGTGTGTGGGGAGAAGACAAGTAGAATACAAGAATACTGTTAGAGCCATTTACTGTTTCTGTCCGTCAAATGTATGACGTCATTAAAGGGGTTGGCTCAAGGCCAAGTGCCAGTCTACTTAGGGAGGGGCTGGGATCTTGCTCAGGTGTTGCTGAGTGGAGGCGCAACAGTTTTTGACTGTGCCAGGCTTTGATTTGTTTGTTCCCGTTTATTTTCCGTTTTTGTTACCAAGTGAGTTTGATTTACGTGACTATATTAATAAATATGTGTGTTAAACATGGACACAATTCTGGACATCAATTATTAGCCAGCTGCACACGTCTAAACTAGCTTCAGTTATATTCGGCAACCATGCAGTAGCAGTAAGAGTATAGGACTTTACCGCTACAAATACCCTTCGGGGGGTTTTGTGGGGGTAAGACAAGAATACCCCTCGGGGGTGTGTGTGGGGGCAAGACAAGTATACCCTTCGGGCGGGGGGGGGGGGAAGAGACAAGAACACACCCCGGGGGTGTGTGTGTGCGGGGAAGACAAGAATACCCCCCGGGTGGGTGTGTGGGGGGAAGACAAGAATACCCCTCGGGTGTGTGTGGGGGTAAGACAAGTATACCCTTCGGGGGGGGGGAAGACAAGTATACCCACCGGGGGTGTGTGTGGGGGGGGTAAGACAAGTATACCCTTCGGGGGGGTGTGGGGGGAAGACAAAAATAACCCCCGAGGGTGTGTGTGGAGGGAAGACAAGTATACCCTCCGTGGGTTTGTGTGGGGTGAGGACAAGTATACCCCCCTGGGGTGTGTGTGGGGGGAAGACAAGTATACCACCCTGGGGTGTGTGTGGGGGGAAGACAAGTATACCCTTGGGGGATGTGTATGTGGGGGAAGACAAGAATAACCCCCGAGGGTGTGTGTGGAGGGAAGACAAGTATACCCTCCGGGGGTGGGGGGGAAGACAAGTATACCCCCCGGGGGTGTGTGTGGGGGAAGACAAGTATACCCTCCGTGGGTTTGTGTGGGGTGAGGACAAGTATACCGCCCTGGGGTGTGTGTGGGGGGAAGACAAGTAACCCCCCCTGGGGTGTGTGTGGGGGGAAGACAAGTATACCCTCCGGGGGTGTGTGTGGGGGGAAGACAAGAATACCCCCCGGCGATGTGTGTGGAGTGAAGACAAGTATACCCTTCGGGGGGGGGTGAAGACAAGTATACCCCCCGGGGTGTGTGTGGGAGGAAGACAAGTATACCCTCCGGGGGGGGGGGTGTGTGGGGGGAAGACAATTAGACCCTTCGGGGGGGGGGGGGTGTGGGAGGGAAACTTTTTTTTATTCATTTTTTAATTTTTTTTTTAATTTGTTATTAAATCAACATCAAAAACACAAGCTCCACTTACAATTAGTGCACCACCCAAAAAAAGCCTTCCTTCCCCATTCACACTCATTCACACAATAGGGTTGTTTCTTTCTGATATTAATATTGTGGTTCCTACAATATAGAACAATACAGTCTGCAAGGGATACAGTCCATGTGTGCTGCTGGTTTGCTAACATTTTCGTTAATTACTATTTTTTTATGTAATTGTTTTTATTTTGATTTACTTTCTTTTTTAGTCAAGAAAATGTTTTTTATTTATCTTTTATCTTTTTTTTTTTTTTTTTAAAGGACCAGGTTGTCAATGAAATTAGATTGTTTAAAGCAGTGGTCGTCAACCACCGGGCCGTGGCCTGGTACCGGTCCGCGGACCGATTGGTACCAGGCCGCACAAGAAATTAAATAAATAATTAAATTAAATAAAACTTCTTTTTTTTTTTTATAAAATCAACATAAAAAGCACAATTTATACATTATATATCAATATAGATCAATACAGTCTGCAGGGATACAGTCCATAAGAACACATAATTGTATTTCTTTATGACCCCCAAAAAAAATAAAAAATTCAAGCGTTGACCGGTCTGCAGCTACAAAAAAGTTGGGGACCACTAGTTTAAAGGGTTCTTAAAACCAGGTCCAGTCCAGATTATGTCCATGTCGGGCTCAGCAATACACACCTTCATTTATGTACACTGAAAATTAGGGAACACAACAACAGATTGCATATAATCCATTACATTTTCAAAATAAGCATTTGAGGACTTCCCATCTTTTTTTATGTTTTTTGGCCATCATTATCGGTTTCAAACATATAACTTTCTAAAGTTAAAAAATACTGAATAAATGTTTTAAAGAAAGTAATACTAAGTGAATATCTGTTTTTGGCCTTATTCTTTATTTATATATGCACCTTATTGCTTTTTTTATCCTGCACCATGAGCTAATGTCGTTCTTATCTGTACTGTAAAATTCAAATTTGAATGACAATAAAAAGGAAGTCTAAGTCTATTAAAATCTTTACAACAAACTCGATTTTATTGAGGGCCTCATCACTGCCCTCACAGGGCCACATGAATGATGCGGCAGGCCACTTTAAATAATGTGGCAAACCCAATTGAATGATGTGGAAGACCACACTGAATGACGGGACAGACTAGGTTGAATGACCACAATAAACGGTGTGACGGGCCCCGTTATAGGGCGTGACAGGCCCTGTTAAAAGGGGCCCCGTTAAAGGGCGTGGCGGGCCATATTAAATGTGGAAGATTACATTAAATGTGACACACCACTGTAACGGATGTAGCGGACCATCTTAAATGACAAGCCGACCACATTAAATGATGTAGTCTATTCAAATATGCAATACATATATGATGTATAATCCTATTCAAATGTAAATATGATATATATCAGTGACGTGCAGTCACTAGAGGCAGGGGAGGCGGGGCCTCACCTGCCATCATGGAAAGAAAAAAAATGTAAAAAGAAAACATTTTTATTAAATTGTTATATGTATCCAGTGATTATACTATAAAGTTATTTTCCATTTAACTTCACCAGTTTTAGATTATTTTTATTCAAAATCGCTGAATTTTCACATTTGCCGTTCAAATACTGAGAAGAGACGGTGCGGTGATCAGCAGCCAGTTGAGGCACGTCACTCAGTTGTGCCTCAACATGGATTGCAGACTCGGCTAACTGCTGGTCTGCTGTGCGGTGAGACCGTATTGCTATATTAATTATATTATACATTTCCATAGTTTAGTTAGCTGAGGTATATAATGTACAGTGTAATTTGTCAACAACTGTATGTACGTATTTCTTGTGCTGAGCGATCATAAAACGGCTGCAAAAGACGCACTGGCTGAGGCTCGCAGTAATCTGCCTCCTGCACCCCCGCCGTAGAATGCACCCCCTGACGGGAGTGTTATATCAACTAAAGCGCACACTTAAACTTTCCCCGTGCAAGATTGAATCCATTTAAAAAAGTTATTTCATAAGAAGCCAAAAAGTGCAAAAAGAATAATGTTCGTGTTGGAGGAGTTGTGAATGACTGCAGGGCCACAACATTAGGTACACCTGCAGACTGCAGTTGTACCTCATTCACAACTCCTCCAACACGAACATTATTGTTTTTGCACTTTTTGGCTTCTTATTCAATAACTTTTGTAACTTATTTTCATGGGCTTTCCTCTTTGTGATGTTAAGTTCCTGTTATACGCTGTTTTACAGTATATGCTTTGAGCTCTTATTTTGAAGGCGCTAAGAGCGGAAGTGATGACACGTTGGAGTGGAGCGGAAGTTTTTGAAAGAAGGTAAATAAAGTGGTCCTCGTGTAAACTGGAGCCTCCGTGTTTGTTATTTTGTAGTTTCATACAGTATAGGCGACATTTATAAACCCTCGGTTACACTTTTTTAAATAGATTCAATCTTGCACGTGGAAAGTTTAAGTGAGGGCTTTAGTTGATATAACACTCCCGTAAGCGGTTGCATTAATCCAGCACAACAGCGGTGAATGGACTTCATTTATAAGTAAAGGTAAGACTATAATAACGTTTTTTTTTTATTAAATGTGCTTTTTTGTGTGCTACAGTTTGTATGTGTAAAGTTAAGTTAAAGTACCAATGATTGTCACACACACACTAGGTGTAATGAAATTTGTCCTCTGCATTTGACACATCCCTTGATCACCCCCTGGGATGCGAGGGGAGCAGTGGGCAGCAGCCGCGCCCGGGAATCATTTTTGGTGATTTAACCCCCAATTCCAACCCTTGATGCTGAGTGCCAAGCAGGGAAGAATGCTGGTATGAGCTTTTAAACATAACCCGTTAACTGCTGCCAATCAAATGGTGAATAAGATACTCTTTAGGGTTCATATGTTTGTAAATCTGACTGTGATGAAGTCAGTGCCTCACCAGCCATCAACCTCACCGCACGTCACTGGTATATATGTATATATATATATATATATATATATATATATATATATATATATATATATATATATATATATATATAAATAAATGGGTTGTACTTGTATAGCGCTTTTCTACCTTCAAGGTACTCAAAGCGCTTTGACACTACTTCCACATTTACCCATTCACACACACATTCACACACTGATGGAGGGAGCTGCCATGCAAGGTGCTAACCAGCACCCATCAGGAGCAAGGGTGAAGTGTCTTGCTCAGGACACAACGGACATGACGAGGTTGGTACTAGGTGGGGATTGAACCAGGGACCCCATATCAGGTGTATATATGATCTTATATAAAAATGATGTAGATATGATGTATAATCCTATATAAATGTTGTGTATATGACATTTAATCAGCAAAATGCTCGGGCTGAATCTCGGGTCAAAACTATTTAGCTTGCACCAGAATGAAAACGTCAGATTTTTTGTTAATATTTGCAGAATTTTAATTTTTTTCCATTTTTATTTTTCGCCAGTATAATGCACATGTTCCTTGACTGCACTTAAATGTAGAATATATGTAGAATATATTTATATTATTCATATATTATATATATATATATATTATTTATTATTATTATTGTCTACTTCGAGCGAACTGTGGTGCTGAATTTCCCCCAGGGATCAATAAAGTACTTTCTATTCTATTCTATTGCATCATCGGGCTTTGATGGGAGGAGAATTTCTGTATTTGTACTTACGTTGTCTGAACAACTAAGGGTTCATTTGCAGGGTTGATTGCTTACTTATCCCCATAACGGTATATACTAGGGATGTCCGATAATGGCTTTTTGCCGATATCCGATATTCCGATATTAATAACTGGGATTTATATAGCGCTTTTCTAAGTACCCAAAGTCGCTTTACATGTAGAACCCATCAATCATTCACACCTGGTGGTGGTAAGCTACTTTCATAGCCACAGCTGCCCTGGGGTAGACTGACATTGATATTGTCCAACTCTTTAATTACCGATGCCGATATCAACCGATACCGATATATACAGTCGTGGAATTAACACATTATTATGCCTAATTTGGACAACCAGGTATGGTGAAGATAAGGTACTTTAAAAAAAAAAAAAAAAAGATAGATAAATTAAAAACATTTTCTTGAATAAAAAAGAAAGTAAAACAATATAAAAACAGTTACATAGAAACTAATCATCTCATCCACAGAGTTGTGCTCTTCTGGTACCACCTGCAGGCATTTCTCTCTGAATGAATCAAGCCAGAGTCTGAGTTTCCATAGTTTTGTCTTTCTTTTCCCTCTCAGATACTGTCATGTTGTTTACAAAATGTAATGACGTCAACAGGGAATGGAATCTGTTGCGTGGCATCACATCAGCAACAGGTGGTGGACCAATTGCTCAGGGTAGACAACAGTGTCCAAATTCCATCAATGTAAATGTAATGGGTTAATGGCTCTAATTATCATACTAAAAGGAAAACATGCATACCCCCATTACATCCACACATTCAGGAACATTCCTTTCCCCAGAACTGAATTGTCTGTTGATATCCTTGGACAAAGTCATGGAATTTTAGGTCAGGCTGATCAATTAACTACATTTTGTAGAGATAAAACTTTTAAATCAGTCACCAGAACACAACACAAGGGTAGAATGTATACTATCCATGTATAGAGAAAATACTTCAGGCAGTGATGTAGTGGAGGGAATACAACCTGTGTGAGCCCACTGTAACAAGCCAGCTATTTTGACTAGGGATGTCCCGATCCGATATTTGGATCGGATCGGCCGCCGATATTTGCAAAAAAAATGCGTATCGGCAAGGCATGGGAAAATGCCGATTCAGATCCAGTTTTTAAAAAACTCCGGTCCGTGTTTTCCAACGCACCGATTTAAATAATACATTCCACTTTTCTGCTGCTCCCTAATTTCCGTTCCGCATTTTCCAGCACACCTTCAACACATCCACAGGTCTGTGGATTCTCACGCAGTTGCTTTTAGCTGCTGGCATTACACGACAGGCTCTTCTCACTCTTTCCTGTGTCTCCCTCTTACAGACAGCGAGCGCACCTTCTTACACACGTCACATACTGTCACGTCATACGTCACATACGTATACGCCCTCTCCCAGCAGAGAGCGAGGTAGCAGCATGGCTAACGTTAGCTGTGATGCTAGCGCAGCCGCTAAGGTGCGCGCCTGCTCAAGCGTCCTCTGCGCACGGCAAATCTATGCCACGCACAAAATCAAATAAAAAAATAAGCGCATAACAATTTTCGACACACGGACACGACAGAGAAAACAGTTTTCGTCATCATTGTTCAAATATTGTAACGTCTGTCGAGACGCTTATCTCCATTCGGTGCCACACGTCCACACCATCAAAATGCCGAGGCAAACATTTCCACATCAACACCGTATGAAAAAAAATAGTGATTTTTTTTAGTTGTCATTTCCCTCTCTGCATGAAAGTTTAAAAGTAGCATATATTGATGCAGTATGAAGAAGAATGTTTTAAT
The DNA here is from genome assembly GCF_033978685.3 of Nerophis lumbriciformis. Classification (NCBI taxonomy): domain Eukaryota; kingdom Metazoa; phylum Chordata; class Actinopteri; order Syngnathiformes; family Syngnathidae; genus Nerophis; species Nerophis lumbriciformis. Next base: position 31,579,641 of record NC_084573.2, read on the forward strand.
GTAGACACATAGAATCATCTTACTGCTGTGATTATATGCATCAAGTGTTCATTCAAGGCTAAGACAAAATATCGAGATATATATTGTGTATCGCAATATGGCCTTAAAATATCGCAATATTAAAAAAAGGCCATATCGCCCACCCCTTGTTTCAATGATGCCATTTCTGTTTGTCATGTATAATTTTGTCTATTTTGTGTTTATCCTTGAATAAACAGGTCAGTTTCTTGTTACCAACCATTGTGTATTATTCAAACTCCCATAATTCAGCTGGCTAGTTGTTATCAAGAGTACTAAAACCCTTTTCAACATGATTCTGACAACTAAGTAGGCTAAATAACTTTAAACTTTAATACATGCTCGGATAGGCCAGTATCGGTCAGTATCGGTATCGGTCAGTATCGGTATCGGATCGGAAGTGCAAAAACAATATCGGTATCGGATCGGAAGTGCAAAAACCTGGATCGGGACATCCCTAATTTTGACTACCACATTCATAACTGTATTTAGTGACAGTGGTTTTCTGAAGTGTTCCTGAGCCCATGTGGTGATATCCTTTAGAGATTGATGTCGGTTTTTGATACAGTGCCGTCTGAGGGATCAAAGGTCACGGTCATTCAATGTTGGTTTCCGGCCATGCCGCTTACGTGGAGTGATTTCTCCAGATTCTCTGAACCTTTTGATATTATGGACCGTAGATGTTGTATTCCCTAAATTTCTTGCAATTACACTTTGAGAAACGTTGTTCTTAAACTGTTTGACTATTTGCTCATGCAGTTGTGGACAACCTACCTCGCCCCATCCTTTCTTGTGAAAGACTGAGCATTTTTTGGGAAGCTGTTTTTATACCCAATCATGGCACCCACCTGTTCCCAATTAGCCTGCACACCTGTGGGATGTTCCAAATAAGTGTTTGATGAGCATTCCTCAACTTTATCAGTATTTATTGCCACCTTTCCCAACTTCTTTGTCACGTGTTACTGGCGTCAAATTCTAAAGTTAATGAATATTTGCAACAAAAAAAATGTTTATGAGTTTGAACATCAAATATGTTGTCTTTGTAGCATACTCAACTGAATATGGGTTGAAAATAATTTGCAAATCAGTGTATTCCGTTTATATTTACATCTAACACAATTTCCCAACTCATATGGAAACGGGGTTTGTATTTGTTTTGTATCATCCTGTGAGGTGTATATTACTTTTTTTTGTTCGGTTTGTACTTCATGAAGTTTTGCACTTGTTGTGTTTTTTGTTTATTTTCTTTATATTTGTATGTATTTGTTTGGTTTGTATCCTATTCATTAAGTAAGACTACGTATTATGTTGAAGGGGGCAGGAAAATAGAAGATTTTCTTCATCCTGTTCCTTCTCAGGCATTGGTGTGTAAATATGTGTTTAGTTGCTGAGGTTTAATTGTCTATCGATCAAAGATGCACATCAATGAAAGAGATAAATAAAAAATGAATGAAAAAAACCCTAATTGGGTTAAAAATATTTTTTACAAACCAGTAATTAGAATCCGCAAATGTGCCGTTGTTGAGTGTCGGTGCTGTCTAGAGCTCGGCAGAGTAACCGTGTAATACTCTTCCATATCAGTAGGTGGCAGCAGTTAGCTCTGGTGCTTTGTAGATGTTGGGAACGACGACGATGGTAAAAAGGTATCTAATGCTTAAACTGAAAATAAACAAAAGGCGAGTGCCGCTAAGAAAAGGCATTGAAGCAAAACGAAGCTAAAACTGAACTGGCTGCAAAGTAAACAAAAACAGAATGCTGGACGACAGCAAAGACTTACAGTGTGTGGAGCAGACTGCGTCCACAAAGTACATCCGTACATGCCATGACAATCAACACCAAAATAGGAGCGCAAGACAAGAACTAAAACACTACACACAGGAAAACACCCAAAAAATCAAAATAAGTCACGGGGTGATGTGCCAGGTGGTGACAGTACACCTACTTTGAGACAAGAGCTATAGTGATGCATGCTTGGTTATGGTTTGAATTCATATCCAACAATTGCGAGAACGACTTTTTACCGTCAATATCGGCCGCTGAGTTTCACTTTTTTATGTTTTCTTCTGGGCTTTTTTCAATGAAAAAAATGTGCCTTGGCTCAGAAAAGGTTGAAAACAATGGCTATAGACATTGTAATAACAACCACAAAAATTTTTTTTTTTTTAAATGACTTACTTGAATCTGATGAATCCAGTCCAATGAAACAAATAGATGTTGTTCGAAGGAAACCTTGAGAGGTTGTGTGAGTTCATGGCCAGAAGGCGTGACTTATAAACAAATGTACAATCCAATAGCCTTGTGAGACTGAACGATAGGACCCAATGACTATGTAAATGTGGTATATAAAAAATAAAAATAAAAAATATATATATATACCTATGAACCCACGCCAGGAAACCAACCAAAAAAGAACACAAAACGAAACAACAGGTCTGGTACAACCCCCCATACAGCAAAAACGTCTCAACTAACATTGGCCACAAATTCCTCACTCTGATTGACAAACACTTCCCTAAAGGCAACACCCTAAGAAAAGTATTCAACAAGAACAACATTAAATTGAGCTACAGCTGTATGAACAATATACGACAAATTATCTCAAACCACAACAAAACAATTGCAAATGAGCCGTCGGCCCCCGGACAGAACGACTCCAAAACCAACAAAGGCTGCAACTGCCGCAAGAAACCTGATTGCCCTCTCAACGGGGGGTGCTTACAAACATCAGTTGTTTACCAATCTAAGGTAACACGCAAGGACATTAACACATCCGACACATATGTAGGATTAACCGAGGGAGAGTTTAAAACCAGATGGAACAATCAGAAGGCTTCTTTCAGGAACGAAAACCTGCGGGATACCACAGAACTCAGCAAACACATTTGGGACCTCAAAGACAATAATGTTGAATATTCAATAACATGGCAAATTCTTGCATCCAGCACACCTTACAATAGTGGTAATAAAAGATGCAACCTATTTTGGAAAGAGAAACTGTTTATTATTTACCGTCCAGACCCGTCATCCCTCAACAAGCGCAGCGAAATTGTATCAGCATGCCGCCACAGACGGAAACACCTCCTAGGTAACACATGAGCCAATCACAACGCCCCTACGCCAGCCTGTACCTACCCACTCTGTGCTCTATATAAACCATGGTATGTGAATGCTTCCATTAAAATCTCCTGATGATTGAGGGATCCCCTCATGAAACAGGCCTGTTGAGATGAAGTAGTCTTGTGATTTTTTCCCACACATACATATATATATATATATATATATATATATATATATATATATATATATATATATATATATATATATATATATATATATATATATATATAAAACAGATTGTTTTTTAGGATGGTTAAAGGTAACGTTGTCATTTTACAACAAGGGGTGTTAACACACACAGGTTATCATTTGGAATGGGGACCAAGGTTTTGATCATCACTTGTGGGGACCACCCTTTCTACAGGTTGTGAAGGCATTAAAAAAAAAGGAGGTAAAATGGCCACTGCCCAGTTAGCTCATACACGTCTTTAAATCTCTGGATTGATGAAGTAATGTGCTGATCATTCTTACTGGGGAACCTGGGGGAAAAGAGTTAATATGGTTCATGGGGACCAAATTTAAATAATTTTGCATAGTTCACACAAATGTGTACGTGACTACTGAGGACCATTTAAAAAAATAAATAAATAAAAAAGTTCAAATTAGATGTTAAACATGTTTACTTTTCAGTAAACATGTTTTCTGGGCCAAAGCTTTAAAATCACTTCAGAATGGATCTGACTATCATTTAAAAAAAAATTCCCTTTAGGGGACCTGTTTTTTTGTCCCCAAGGTGACTGTAAACAGAGCGATGTCCCCATTAAAGGCCTACTGAAATGCGATTTTCTTATTTAAACGGGGATAGCAGGTCCATTCTATGTGTCATACTTGATCATTTCGCGATATTGCCATATTTTTGCTGAAAGGATTTAGTAGAGAACATCGACGATAAAGTTCGCAACTTTTGGTCGCTGATAAAAAAGCCTTGCCTGTACCGGAAGTAGCAGACGATATGCGCGTGACGTCACAGGTTGTGGAGCTCCTCACATCCGCACATTGTTTACAATCAAGGCCACCAGCAGCGAGAGCGATTCGGACCGAGAAAGCGACGATTTCCCCATTAATTTGAGCGAGGACAAAAGATTCGTGGATGAGGAAAGTGAGAGTGAAGGACTAGAGGGCAGTGGGAGCGATTCAGATAGGGAAGATGCTGTGAGAGGCGGGTGGGACCTGATATTCAGCTGGGAATGACTAAAACAGTAAATAAACACAAGACATATATATACTCTATTAGCCACAACACAACCAGGCTTATATTAATCCCGCATAACAAACACCTCCCCCCTCCCGTCCATATAACCCGCCAATACAACTCAAACACCTGCACAACACACTCAATCCCACAGCCCAAAGTACCGTTCACCTCCCCAAAGTTCATACAGCACATATATTTCCCCAAAGTTACGTACGTGACATGCACATAGCGGCACGCACGTACGGGCAAGCGATCAAATGTTTGGAAGCCGCAGCTGCATGCGTACTCACGGTACTGCGTCTGCGCATCCAACTCAAAGTCCTCCTGGTAAGAGTCTCTGTTGTCCCAGTTCTCCACAGGCCAATGGTAAAGCTTGACTGTCATCTTCCGGGAATGTAAGCAATGAAACACCGGCTGTGTTATCCGGCACAACAGTCAGGGGGTGCATTCTACGGCGGGGGTGCGTTATACGCAGAGGTGGGTAGTAACGCGCTACATTTACTCCGTTACATCTACTTGAGTAACTTTTGGGATAAATTGTACTTCTAAGAGTAGTTTTAATGCAACATACTTTTACTTTTACTTGAGTATATTTATAGAGAAGAAACGCTACTTTTACTCCGCTACTTTTATCTACATACAGCTCGCTACTCGCTACTATTTTTTATCGATCTGTTAATGCACGCTTTGTTTGTTTTGGTCTGTCAGACAGACCTTCATAGTGCCTGCGTTTCAACAAATACAGTCACTGGTGACGTTCACTCCGTTCCACCAATCAGATGCAGTCACTGGTGACGTTGGACCAATCAAACAGAGCCAGGCGGTCACATGACCTGACTTAAACAAGTTGAAAAAATTATTGGGGTGTTACCATTTAGTGGTCAATTGTACGGAATATATACTGTACTGTGCAATCTACTAATAAAAGTTCCAATCAATCAATCAAAAGTGTGAAGGAAAAAAGACCTTTATTTCAACCGTACATCCCGTCAAAAGCCTAAAGACTGACTGCACAGTTCCTGTCTTCACAATAAAAGTGCCGCTCCATCGCGCCTGCACTTTCAAAACAAGAGTCTCCGAAAGCCAGCGCAAACAAGCTAGCAAGCTACGGAGTTTGCCGCCAATGTATTTCTTGTAAAGTGTATAAAAACGAATATGGAAGCTGGACAAATAAGATGCCAAAAACCCACCACTTTCATGTGGTATTAGACAGAAAGGAGGAACTTTTTTCTCCTCCATTTGAAAACGTGGACGCTATCAGCACTACTGTCTGATTACAATCAATGCAAGTCATCAGAATCAGGTAATACACCAACTTATATTCTTGTCTTCATGAAAGAAAGGAATCTATATGTGTTAAACATGCATGTATATTAATTAAAACACCTTTAACATGTAAACAAAAACGGCTAAATAAATAAATATAAATTATATACTGTATATATACATATATATATATATATATAAATGTGTGTGTATATATATATATATATATATATATATATATATATATATATATATATGATATGTGTGTGTATGTTACTCATCAGTTACTCAGTACTTGAGTAGTTTTTTCACAACATACTTTTTACTTTTACTCAAGTAAATATTTGGGTGACTACTCCTTACTTTTACTTGAGTAATAAATCTCTAAAGTAACAGTACTCTTAGTTGAGTACAATTTCTGGCTACTCTACCCACCTCTGGTTATACGGCACAACACCTGCCGCAATACGCCGCTTCCCACCTACAGCTTTCTTCTTTACTGTCTCCATTGTTCATTGAACAAATTGCAAAAGATTCACCAACACAGATGTCCAGAATACTGTGGAATTTTGCGATGAAAACAGACGACTTAATAGCTGGCCACCATGCTGTCCCAAAATGTCCTCTGCAATCCGTGACGTCACGCGCAGGCGTCATCATACCGAGACATTTTCAGCAGGATATTTCGCGCGAAATTTAAAATTGCACTTTAGTAAGCTAACCCGGCCGTATTGGCATGTGTTGCAATGTTAAGATTTCATCATCGATATATAAACTATCAGACTGTGTGGTCGGTAGCAGTGGGTTTCAGTAGGCCTTTAAGAAAGCATTGCCAGAACACTTACACACCCACACACACACACACACACACACATTTCCATCAGCAATAAGTGTTATTTTATGTCCTTCAGCAGCCGGGCATGGCAGACTCAATTCTGCGGCACAAGAGTCGATTAAAGTCTGTCGCTAAGCTCTGCCTTTATAATCACTTGTCCTCTCATTTTAATCCACTTTCATGGCTTTCCCTCGCTGGCGTTTGTCTCCTGCACCTCTGCTGTGCGTCGCTACTTGAACTTATAACATAATTCATGTTCCTGTCAGGCTAATTAAAGATGGTGAAGACCCCCCCCACCCTCCAGTATGATCCAAGTATGACATCTTAATTAGGAGATGTTATTGTCTGCTGCTGACCCTGAACAAACCGTCGTCGTCCTAAAAGAAGCGAGCTGTATAGCAGCAGCGCTACCATGGCAACCCCTTAAAGAGCCCAATCAGGGTTTGAATTGATTTTTTTTTTTTTTTTGGTCTTTTGACCACCCGCCTTCAGACAGATAATAAATATACAGTACAGGCCAAAAGTTTGGACAGACCTTCTCATTTCAACGCATTTTTGTTTATTTTCATGACTATTTACATGGTAGATTGTGACTGGAGGCATCAAAACTATGACACCTGTAAAGAAGGGCTGCAACTAACGATTAATTTGATAATCGATTAATCTGTCGATTATTACTTCGATTAATCGATTAATAATCGGATAAAAGAGACAAACTACATTTCTATCCTTTCCAGTATTTTATTGGGGGTAAAAAAAACAGCATACTGGCACCATACTTATTTTGATTATTGTTTCTCAGCTGTTTGTACATGTTGCAGTTTATAAATAAAGGTTTATAAAAATTTTAAAAAAATTGCCTCTGCGCATGCGTATAGCATAGATCCAACGACTAAATTAATCACCAACTATTTTTATGATCGATTTAATCGATTAGTTGTTGCAGCCCTACTGTGAAGCGAAAACCCTTTCAGGTGACTACCTCCTTGAAGCTCATCGAGAGAATGCCAAGGGTGTGCAAAGCAGTAATCAGAGCAAATTTGGCTATTTTGAAGAAACTAGAATATAAAACATGTTTTCAGTTATTTCACCTTTTTATGTTAAGTACATAACTCCACATGTGTTCATTCATAGTTTTGATGCCATACAATCTACAATGTAAATAGTCATGAAAATAAAGGAAACGCATTGAAGGAGGAGAAGGTGTGTCCAAACTTTTGGCCTGCACTGTATATACACATATACACCATATTGCCAAAATTATTTGGCCACCTGCCTTGACTCACATATGAACTTGAAGTGCCATCCCATTCCTAACCCATAGGGTTCAATATGTCGTCGGTCCACTTTTTGCAGCTATTACAGCTTCAACTCTTCTAGGAAGGCTGTCCACAAGGTTGCGGAGTGTGTTTATAGGAATTTCCCATCATTCTTCCAAAAGCGCATTGCTGAGGTCACACACTGATGTTGGTCGAGGAGGCCTGGCTCTCAGTCTCCGTTCTAATTCAGCCCAAAGGTGTTCTATCGGGTTCAGGTCAGGACTCTGTGCAGGCCAGTCAAGTTTATCCACACCAGACTCTGTCATCCATGTCTTTATGGACCTTGCTTTGTGCACAAAGTGCCATCCCATTCCTAACCCATACGGTTCAATATGTCGTCGGTCCACTTTTTGCAGCTATTGCAGCTTCAACTCTTCTCGGAAGGCTGTCCACAAGGTTGCGGAGTGTGTTAATAGGAATTTTCCACCATTCTTCCAAAAGTGCATTGGTGAGGTCTCATGTTGGTCGAGAAGGCCTGGCTCTCAGTCTCCGTTCTAATTCATCCCAACAGTGTTCTATCAGGTTCAGGTCAGGACTCTGTGCAGGCCAGTCAAGTTCATCCACACCGGACTCTGTCATCCATGTCTTTACGTACCTTGCTTTGTGCACTGGTGCACAGTCATGTTGGAAGAGGAAGGGGCCCGCTCCAAACTGTTCCCTCAAGGTTGGGAGCATGGAATTGGCCAAAATGTTTTAGTATCCTGGAACTAAGGGGCCGAGCCCAACTCCTGAATAACAACCCCACACCATAATTCCTCCTCCACCAAATTTCCCACTCGGCACAATGCAGTCCAAAATGTAGCGTTCTCCTGGCGACCTCCAAACCCAGACTCGTCCATCAGATTGCCAGATGGAAAAGCGTGATTCATCACTCCAGAGAGTGATGAATCACTATCACTCTATGTCGCCACTGCTCTAGAGTCCAGTGGCGACGTGCTTTACACCACTGCATCCCACACTTTGCATTTGACTTGGTGATGTATTGTTTAGATGCAGCTGCTCGGCCATGGAAACCCATTCCATGAAGCTCTCTGCGTACTGTACGTGGGCTAATTGGAAGGTCACATGAAGTGTGGAGCTCTATAGCAACTGACTGTGCAGAAAGTCGACGACCTCTTTGCACTATGCGCTTTCAGCATCCACTGACCCCTCTCTGTCAGTTTACGTGGACTACCACTTGGTGGCTGAGTTGCTGTTGTTCCCAAACTCTTCCATGTTCTTATAATAAAGCCAACCGTTGACTTTGGAATTTTTAGGAGCGAGGAAATTTCACGACTGGATTTGTTGCACAGGTGGCATCCTATGACAGTTCCACGCTGGAAATCACTGAGAGCGGCTGTTTGTAGAAACAGTCTCCATGCATAAGTGCTTGATTATATACACCAGGCCAAGTGATTAGGACACCTGATTCTCATCATTTGGATGGGTGGCCAAATACTTATATATAGTGTGTGTGTGTGTATATATATATGTACATATATATATATATATATATATATATATATATATATATATATATATATATATATATATATATATATATATAATTTTTTTTTCTTTTTTTTTTCTTTTTTTCTAACTCTTGTCCCTTTCGGGGTTGCAGGAGGTGCTGGAGCCTATATCAGATATATGTGTATTAGAGATGCGCGGTTTGCGGGCACAACCGCGGAGTCCGCGGATTATCCGCGGATCGGGCGGATGAAATAAAAAAAAAATTAGATTTTATCCGCGGGTCGGGTCGGGTCGGGTGGTTGAAATAAAAAAAAAAAAGATTTTAAATAGATTCAGGCGGGTGGCAGTTAAACCAATTTGGAAATACATATACATAGTTAAATGTTGTTACCCACATACGAAAAACGAGCAGGCACCTGCTGCATATGCCACAACAGAAGAAAAACAAAAAAAGACATGGACACTTTTATGGAGCGGAGAAGGGACGCCTCGCCGGGGTCCGTGACCGAGGCCCCTTCCCCCGAGAGGGCCCCACCGGGAGCCGTAGCTGAGGCGATCCGCGAGAAGGGCCCGACGCACGTCCAGGGTCACCACCGCGCCCACCGCACCGACACCCCGCCTCGTCCGCCTTCGCCGCGGCCGGCGTCACGCGCAGCAGGTAAGCAGCTTACCTGCCCGCCACCCCCGTGGGTGGGGGCTCGTAACAGGGGTCACTCCGCGCGCTCCGCCCGCGCAGCTTACCTGCCCGCCACCCCTGTTGCCGGGGGCGCGTAACAGGGGTCACTCCGCGCGCAGTGCGCTCACGAAAGGGGTGGGGCTCACCCTGGTTGATATAGACAGCAGGACGGTGGCCATGGAAGTCGGAACCCGCTAAGGAGTGTGTAACAACCCACCTGCCGAATCAACTAGCCCTGAAAATGGATGGCGCTGGAGCGTCGGGCCCATATACCCGGCCGTCGCCGGCAGCGAGATGCGCTTGGAGGTGCGCTCAGCGCGGCTCCCATATGATTGCGCACTGGTGTGCGTCTGGGTCGTGACAGCGTGGCACGCAAATGTCTGTGCTGCATTAGATCAGTCTCCTTTCTTTAACAGGCAAAAGCTTTATAACCTCACTAATGCCTTGCATCGTCTATATTAGATATATAACAACGGGCGGGT
>NC_084573.2:31592500-31602500 GCF_033978685.3 Nerophis lumbriciformis
TAAAAAAAAATACAATATAGACTGGGCTCCTAGTCTGGAGTGGGGAAAAACCTCCATGCAATGCACACATAAACACGTTCCATTTAATCATGACAACTCGCAACAGAGGGGCGGGGAGTTGGGGCCCTGGAGGTCGACTGCTGCTATGAAGCGCTGCCAGCCGACCATCACCCCGAGGGGAAACAAGCGGTGGTGAAGGCGTGGGGTGGGGGAGAGGGGGTGTGTGTGTGTATGTGCCCATTGTCTTGGGTGTGGTGATGTAATGTTCTTAGACTGAGGCCGATCTGCATGCAAGCAAAAGTTCGACTCGTGTCGTTGAGGAGGGAGGGAGGTCAAAAGCGTCCATCATTGAGGTGTCCTCGGGGGTGTGTTTCAGAACAGCATGTTCCTGTTGTTCACAGCGTCAAGTCCATTCGAGGGAGTCAAATCGTAGATTAGGTTGTGTCACGTGGGGGTCGCATATTGATGCGGGATCGTTCCTTCAGTGCAACACGGACACTCCGGACAAAAACGTGAAGGTATGAGGTGATTTATTTTGATATAACAAACAGAAAACAAGCAAAAGAAAAGCGTGCCGAAACGCACGGGAAGCTAAGGCTAACACTTAGCACAGGAGTCTGGAACATGAAATACAAGAACATGAATGTAGCTTACCGCAAACAACGAAGCTACAATGAGTGACCGTAAAAGGCAGAACTAAATAGAGTCTCTGATGAGCAACAGGTGCGCGAAAAGGCAGGTGAAAATCATAAGTAACCATGGTGACTAGACTCAGGAAGTGCATAACCAGGAACTAAAAAGGAGTCCAAAACAAACCGATAACACAAAACATGATCCGACCACGGATCATGACAGGTTGTTTGTTTTCCGCGAGCAGACAATACAATGACTTGTCTGTTCTATTTGTCCATGCTGGCTGCTCTCATATGAAATTTTCCTTTTCAGCAAGCTTCTCCATGATGTGATCCATTTTGCGATTCAGTTCAGAAATCGCCACAGTCTGTGATCCCACAGCCCGGCCCAAACCTTCCATTGCGACGAACAGCCTTTGGGCTCCTTGAGTGGCTGTCATCGTCTTACGAATTTGACGATACACCAGAGCAATGCCCAGCCCAATCAGCAGGTGCCCCGCGATCACGGTTCCAAATAGGTAGATGTGCGCCAGTTGTGCGCTAGCGATTAGCGTGCCCGTTGCCAGCTAAAATTTAGCGCTATAGTTGCCAGCCAGCGATTTGGGGGCTAGTTGCCAGCTATATATTAGTGTGTCAGTTGTGAGCTAGCAATTAGTTGCCAGTTAGCAAATATCGCTTTGTCAGCTAGGGATCACTGCGGCAGTTGTCAGCTAGCGATTTGCAGGCTAGTTGCTAGCTAGCAATTCATGTCTTAGTTGCCAACTAGCAATTTACAGGACAGTTAGCAATTAGCGCGCTGGTTGTCATCTAGCGATTAGCGTGCCAGTTTGGAGCTAGCAATTTGCAGACTAGTTGCCAGCTAGCAATGAACTCTCTATCATTTGACTGCAGTAATTTAAGGGACTGGTAGGACCACTTGTATCGCACATGATATCGTGCACAAGTAAACACGCTGCAGGACCGCTTGTATCGCACATGATATCACACACAAGTACACACGCTGCAGGACAGCTTGTATCGCACATGGTATCACACACAAGTAAACATGCTGCAGGACTGCTTGTATTGCACATGATAACACACACAAGTAAATGCAATGCCGGAATGCTTGTATTGTACATGATATCACACACAAATAAACAAGCTGCAGGGCCGCTTGTATCGCACTAGATATCACACACAAGTAAACACGCTGCAGGAGTGGTTGTATCGCACATGATATCACACACAAGTAAACACGCTGCAGGACTGCTTGTATCACACATGATATCAAACACAAATAAACATGCTTCAGGACCGCTTGTATCGCACATTATATCACACATTATATCACACACAAGTAAACACGCTGCAGGGCCACTTGTATCACACATGATATCACAAACAAGTTAACACACTGCAGGACTGCTTGTATCGCACATGATATCACACACAAGTAAACACGCTGCAGGGCCACTTGTATCGCACATGATATCGTGCTCTAGTAAACACGCTGCAGGACCGCTTGTATCACACATGATATCACACACAAGTAAACATGCTGCAGGACTGATTGTATCGCACATGATATCACACACAAGTAAACATGCTGCAGGACTGCTTGTATTGCACATGATTACACACACAAGTAAACAAGCTGCAGGGCCGCTTGTATCGCACTAGATATCACACAGAAGTAAACACGCTGCAGGACCGCTTGTATCACACATGATATCACACACAAGTATACACGCTGCAGGACTGCTTGTATCGCACATGATATCACACACAAGTAAACATGCTGCAGGACTGCTTGTATTGCACATGATATCACACACAAGTAAATACAATGCCGGAATGCTTGTATTGCACATGATATCATTCACAAATAAACACGCTGCAGGAGTGGTTGTATCGCACATGATATCACACACAAGTAAACACGCTGCAGGACTGCTTGTATCACACATGATATCAAACACAAATAAACATGCTTCAGGACCGCTTGTATCGCACATTATATCACACATTATATCACACACAAGTAAACACGCTGCAGGGCCACTTGTATCACACATGATATCACAAACAAGTTAACACACTGCAGGACTGCTTGTATCGCACATGATATCACACACAAGTAAACACGCTGCAGGGCCACTTGTATCGCACATGATATCGTGCTCTAGTAAACACGCTGCAGGACCGCTTGTATCACACATGATATCACACACAAGTAAACATGCTGCAGGACTGATTGTATCGCACATGATATCACACACAAGTAAACATGCTGCAGGACTGCTTGTATTGCACATGATATCACACACAAGTAAACATGCTGCAGGACTGCTTGTATTGCACATGATTACACACACAAGTAAATACAATGCCGGAATGCTTGTATTGTACATGATATCACACACAAGTAAACAAGCTGCAGGGCCGCTTGTATCGCACTAGATATCACACAGAAGTAAACATGCTGCAGGACCCCTTGTATCGCACATGATATCACACACAACTATACACGCTGCAGGACTGCTTGTATCGCACATGATATCACACACAAGTAAACATGCTGCAGGACTGCTTGTATTGCACATGATTACACACACAAGTAAATACAATGCCAGAATGCTTGTATTGTACATGATATCACACACAAGTAAACAAGCTGCAGGGCCGCTTGTAGCGCACTAGATATCACACAGAAGTAAACACGCTGCAGGACCCCTTGTATCACACATGATATCACACACAAGTATACACGCTGCAGGACTGCTTGTATCGCACATGATATCACACACAAGTAAACATGCTGCAGGACTGCTTGTATTGCACATGATTACACACACAAGTAAATACAATGCCGGAATGCTTGTATTGTACATGATATCACACACAAGTAAACAAGCTGCAGGGCCGCTTGTATCGCACTAGATATCACACAGAAGTAAACACGCTGCAGGACCCCTTGTATCGCACATGATATCACACACAATTAAACACGCTGCAGGACTGCTTGTATCGCACATGATATCACACACAAGTAAACATGCTGCAGGACTGCTTGTATTGCACATGATTACACACACAAGTAAATACAATGCCGGAATGCTTGTATTGTACATGATATCACACACAAGTAAACAAGCTGCAGGGCCGCTTGTATCGCACTAGATATCACACAGAAGTAAACACGCTGCAGGACCCCTTGTATCGCACATGATATCACACACAATTAAACACGCTGCAGGACCGCTTGTATCGCACATGATATCACACACAAGTAAATACAATGCCGGGATGCTTGTATTGCACATGATATCATTCACAAATAAACACGCTGCAGGAGTGGTTGTATCGCACATGATATCACACACAAGTAAACACGCTGCAGGACTGCTTGTATCACACATGATATCAAACACACACAAAAACCACGCTGCAGGCCCGCTTGTATTGCACATGATATCACACACAAGTAAACATGATGCAGGGCCACTTGCATCACACATGATATCACAAACAAGTAAACACACTGCAGGACTGCTTGTATCGCACATGATATCACACACAAGTAAACACGCTGCAGGGCCACTTGTATCGCACATGATATCACACACAAGTCAACACGCTGCAGGGCCACGTATATCGCACATGATATCACACACAAGTCAACACGCTGCAGGAATGCTTGTATCACACATGATATCAAACACAAATAAACACACTGCAGGAGCGCTTGTATCGCACATGATATCACACAAATATACACACTGTAGGAAGCAGAGGTGGGACCAAGTCATTGTTTTGCAAGTCACAAGTAAGTCTCAAGTCTTTGCCCTCAAGTCCGAGTCAAGTCCCGAGTCAAGACAGGCAAGCCCCGAGTCAAGTCCAAAGTCAAGACTGGAAAGTCTCAAGTCAAGTCCTAAGTCCTGCATTTTGAGTTTCGAGTCCTTTCAAGTCCTTTTAACCACAGACTAATATATTAACACAGATTGTGTATGCTTTTCAAACGCTGTATTTATTTATTAAAACAAGTGCATTTTAAATTGCAGGAAAGAAAATTGTGCTGACATTGCACTTTATAATAGCACTATTAACCAGTCATTTTAAACATTAACTCATTTCTTTACAGAACAAACACATTGAAAAATAAAGTGCAAATGTACTTATTTGTACAAAAGTGTTAACATTGAAAAAACATGACATATACGTGAACATAACAAAAAAATTGTACTTTTTATATGTCAGGGCCCTATGCTGCATTGCATTTGCAAAAGACCAAATTAGCCAAGAGTCTGTCAGTCATTTGTGCACGATGGGGGCGTAGTATGATGCCACCATGGCTGAAAACTCGCTCCACTGGAGCACTGGAGGCAGGCACTGCCAAGACTCTCATGGCCACTCGGAACAGTGAAGGAAGAGTCTTCATGTTCAATGCCCAGAACAAAAGGGGGGAGAGAGTTGTTTTGGGTTGGTGCACTACTTGTAAGTGTATCTTGTGTTTTTTATGTTGATTTAATTAAAAAAAGAAAAAATATATATATATATTTCTTGTGCGGCCCGATACCAATCGATCCACGGACCAGTAGCGGGCCGCGGCCCGGTGGTTGGGGACCACTGAGGTAAACAACCAACAGTATGTCAGAAAGCTAGCTAAAACGGTACATTTATTCATAATATAGTATACATTTTAACTGACCTTTATTTTACTATTTTTGTCTTTTTTTAGGTGGCTAAAATACACGGTGCTGCTGACCGCCGTCTAACGTTAGGTGTGATATATTGACTAACGTAACCCTGCTTAAAAAAAATCACTGAACAAAAAGTATGAATAAGGTAGTGAACTGCAACAGATTCCCGTGTTTGCAATAACGTTATAACGTTAGCAGTGAGTTTACAGCCTCACTGATTTAACTACACAGCAAATAAAAGTCACGTTACTTAGCCAATAAACGTTATCTTACATTCAAAACTTACCGTTCTTTGTGCAACTTCAAATGCCGGACGAAGTTGGAAGTTGTTGCCTCTCCATCAGTCATTTTCGAACCGCA
Source organism: Nerophis lumbriciformis (assembly GCF_033978685.3). Lineage (NCBI taxonomy): Eukaryota > Metazoa > Chordata > Actinopteri > Syngnathiformes > Syngnathidae > Nerophis > Nerophis lumbriciformis. Next base: position 31,598,175 of record NC_084573.2, read on the forward strand.
TGTGTTGCATACTGCAAACCGTTTTGTGTTGACCACCTCGTAATTTTTATACCCAAACGAAATTATTTTAGGTATCATTTTTTGTTCACTGGCGTGTGGTTTGGACATGTCTTCTTCGTTGGTTGTCCTGCAATTTGATTGGATGAATGCTGTGTGATGAAAACAAAGTAGATCTAATTTGATTGGCTGTTGTACTGAGACCACACCAGCTGACACACGCAACGCTGATAGACAAGTACACAATGAAAAATACGGAGCGCTCCCGAATAACTTTTTCATCTTTGGGTTTTGGGGAAAGTAGCAAGTCATGTCAAGTCATGTCAATTCAAAAGGCTCAAGTCCAAGTGAAGTCACAAGTCATTGATGTTAAAGTCTAAGTCGAGTTGCAAGTCTTTTTACATTTTGTCAAGTCGAGTCTAAAGTCATCAAATTCATGACTCGAGTCTGACTCGAGTCCAAGTCATGTGACTCGAGTCCACACCTCTGGTAGGAAGTAAACACGTTGCAGGACTGCTTGTATTGCACATGATATCAAACACAAATATACACGCTGCAGGACCGCTTGTATCGCACATGATATCACACACAAGTAAATACAATGCCAGACTGCTTGTATTGCACATGATATCACACACATGTAAACACGCTGCAGGACTGCTTGTATTGCACATGATATCACACACACGTAAACAAGCTGCAGGGCCGCTTGTATCGCACTAGATATCACACACAAGTAAACACGCTGCAGGACCGCTTGTATCGCACATGATATCACACACAAGTAAATACAATGCCGGACTGCTTTTATTGCACATGATATCACACACAAGTAAACACGCTGGAGGACTGCTTGTCTCGCACATGATATCACAAACAAGCAAACACGCCGCTGGACTGCTTGTATCGCACATTTTACATGCACGCTGATATCATCTGATACTTCTTTTTTTTTGCTGATATCAATATTAGATCGGTCTTACCAGCAACTGGCACTGTTCTCAAAGTAACTAAAGATGAATTGTGAGGCCTTTCTAAAGGGGAAGAAATGCAATAATTGTTGAAATATGAACAGGATCATTTGATTGGTCAAACGATGTTATTCGTGAAATTGTTATTGTTGTGAAATTCCTATTGAAAAACAATGTACTGCACACCTGGGCATTCTGCGGCCCGCGGGCCACATCCGGCCCTTTGTGCGTACCTGTGGGGCCCACGTGAGGCCAATCATAAATTACAAAACACATTTTAAATGTCGAGTGTGCAATACAACGGTGCTGCTTTTGTTTTGAAAAGCGTTATTTGTATTACTTCCGTGTGGACGTATGCGCGTGAGTGAATGTGAACAGCGGCAATCACAAATTACAAAATAAAGTTTAAAAAACATCTATGTCATGCGCGCAATACAACTGTGCTGCTTTTATTTTGAAAACTGTTATTTATGGGCGTATGTCCGTCCAGGTGTAACCTGTTAGTGAAGGTGCACAGCGACAAGTGATGAGACGCTAAAAAGAGAAAAGTTGATGACGAATGCCGTGTTTTCAACAAGACATGGACTGCCAAGTATTTCTTTACATAAATTAAAGGTAAAGCCGTGTGCTTAATGTGTGGTACACAGCTTGCTGTGTTTAAAGAATATCATTTGAATCGCCACTACACGACGAAGCATGAGGAAAAATACCGGAATCTGTTTGATGAAGCTTGCGCAAGGGAGGCTGATGCGTTGATGGTAAAACTGCAAACCCAACAAGGACTTTTTGCCAAATTTCACACCCCCAGAGATGCAGCCGTCAGGACAAGTTTCGTCATTTCTCACAAAATCATCAGAAAAAGTAAAGCGTTTTCTGACGGAGAGTTTATTAAAGAGTGCTTATTGGACTCTGTTGCACTGATATAACAGGTGTTGTGCCGGATAATGCACCCCCGGCGTAGAATGCACCCCCTGACGGGCAGTGTTGGGACTAACGCGTTACAACAAAGTAACGCGTTACTGTAACGCCGTTAGTTTCGGCGGTAACTAGTAATCTAACGCGTTATTTTTTTTTATTCAGTAATTTAGTTACCGTTACTATATGATGCGTTACTGCGTTATTTTACGTTACTTTTGATGTATTATCGGCTAGAAACAGAAGCGCTGCGGTGACGTTCTTCTGAATCTTCCTCTGTCACAAGCCGGAGAGAAGAAAGGAGGCGCGGTCTATGTGTGTGTGTGTGTGTGTGTGAGGGGGGGAGGCACACAAGTTGTTGGCACGTTCAGTCCACACACAGCGTGGTCATGGCGAGCGCAATAACGGAGGAGCTTGAACGCCCAGCGCCATTGAATCGGTGTGTTTATAAGTGCAGACTCGGTTGTGCAAAACGAGGGTTTTAAACACATGCTGAACGTGCTTGAACCACGTTACGACATCCCGTCGCGCACCCACTTCAGCGATAAGATTGTGCCAGATCTTTATGAGCAGGAGAAGAAAAAAGTTGTGGATGAACTATCCCGAGCATCATCTGTTGCGCTCATGACAGACGGGTGGACGTCCAGCAGAACTATAAGCGCTCACTTCATCACAGCAGACTGGGAGATGAGAAGACACGCCCCCTCTACGAGAGTCACCTTGCGCAGGTACTGACACAAGCAGTGGAGGAATGGAAGATAAAGATATCCCAGTCACACGTGATAATGCCAAAAATCAAATAATTACAGAGAATGAGGCAGGACTGGGACCACAGATAGGTGCTTTGCACATGTAGTGAATTTGGCATCCCAGAAGGGAATCTCAGTCAATAGGATGGAGCGCCTCTTTGGGAGGATCAGGAAGGTTTCTTACTTCCACCCAAGCACAACAGCTGCTCATGTGCTTAAGACAAAGCAAGAAATGCTAAAGCTGCCTGCTCATACATGATGTCCCAACGAGGTGGAACTCCACTTATGATATGTTGGAGCAGCAGGCAGCTATATACTCTGCATTGACCCACAACACCCTGAAGACAAATGTCACCCTGTCTGATGATGATGTGAGAGTGGCAGATGAGGTCCTCCAGGTGCTTAAACCCCTCAAAAGTGTTACATCTCTACTGAGCACTGAAACGTCACCATCTGTGTCAATGATCCTGCCACTGAAAACAAGGATTCTACAATCCATGGCTCCAAGTGTGGAAGACAGCAGCATCACTCCAGATGTCAGGCTTTATTTCACTACCTATGTTTCAAGGAAGATGATGTTTCTTCTTATGTTGCACTTAAACTTGTTTTTTATTAATGGTCATTGGTCCAAGTTTAAAGAAAGGAGGAATGCCTTTTTATGTTGCACTGTTTTTCATTAATTATGTTAAAAGGAAAATAAAAATGCATGTCAAGTTGATCAACAGATTGTATTATTCTCCAGTGCAATAACAGTACTGAAATGAAGGCAAAAAGGGCATTAATGGGAGCTTTAAAAAAAAAAGAAGAAAAAAAGAAGTAACTAAATAGTTACTTTTCACAGTAACGCATTACTTTTTGGTGTAAGTAACTGAGTTAGTAACTGAGTTACTTTTGAAATAAAGTAACTAGTAACTGTAACTAGTTACTGGTTTTCAGTAACTAACCCAACACTGCTGACGGGAGTGTTATATCAACTAAAGCCATACTTGCCAACCTTGAGACCTCCGATTTCGGGAGGTGGGGTGTGGGGGCGTGATCGGGGGTGGGGCGGGCGTGGTTGGGGGCGTGGTTAAGAGGGGAGGAGCTAGAATTCACCAAGTCAAGTATTTCAGACATATTATATATATATATACACATCCTGAAAATATGCAAACAAACTGTGTTTAGATAATTGATACTTCAAACTTGCATAAATAAATATTAAGGAATATAACATAACTTGGCTTCTGAGAGTTTCAAAATGTAATGAATAAAATGCTAAAGTTGTTGATAAACAAGCAATTATTTTAATAATTAAATATGGTCATTTTAAATGAATTATGATCATTTAAAATTAATTATTTCAAATATGTTTATTTTTAATGTATAATTCTATGGCTGGATGTAATAAGGAGTCACGAAAAAATACAAATAAAAATACAATTAATTTTGATGTTTTTAGCTAAATATAAAAAAAAATTATTTAGTTTTTTTTTTTTTTTAATTAATAAATATATTTATTTTTAGGTAAAATGAACATAATAATACAATTTATCTCTAGTCTGGATGATTTAGTTCTTGTCACCGTGTTCTCCTCCCGTCATGAAAAAAGGCTGTCCTCACTCAGGTCCGCATGGAGCTGGAGGGGGCGTGGCTTCCAGCTCCGGCTGAAAATCGGGAGATTTTCGGGAGAATATTTGCCCCGGGAGGTTTTC